>NW_024609466.1:7500-60000 GCF_018296145.1 Oncorhynchus tshawytscha
GTGTAAATCCTCCAATAGTATTTCACAGGTAGTGTAGGCTATCCAGGAGGTTCATAAAAGACTCCTTACACTTTGCTTTTCCAGGAAATGGCCTCTACATTGCACTATATGTACTTGCAAAAGCTCATTTTACGTACTGCACTATACATACTACTGTACCTACGAGTATACAAAAACCCTTCTCAAGGTACATTATATACAGTAGATCAAACATGATGTGGAGGTAAAACAGACATATTACTACCATGATGCATCATTCTACCAGAACATCATCAATACTTCAAAAGGAAAAATGGCATCGCTTTCTTTCAGAATATCGTAGTAGAATACAATCGTTCAGTCGTGTAATCCATAGATGACAAGCCAATTATCAAAGAATCCATCAAAGCTGATCAACTCAAGTTTCCCTGTAACTTTTCATGAATTAAAACGACAAGCTTTGCTCCCAGACTCAACAACAATTAATCTCTGCTTTCTGCTGAGGAGGATGACACCACATCTGTGTCCCAAATCGCACCCCATTCCCTATATAATCTACTACTTTTGACCAAAGCCCTGGTCAAAAGTAGTGCACTAAATAAGGAATAGGGTACCATTCGGGAAGCAACACAAAATTGGGTTAAAATAATCATCATAATATCTGAACTCCATCCTGGTTAAATCATATTATGTTCTCATACTACTAATTAGAAGGGACAACGGACGACTAAGCAATATTTCATGGTTGGTTTATGCTTTCAAGCTGGTTTCCAATATTGTTAGTTATTCTGTTTATCAGTTTGGACATTACTGTCATTACGTATCGTCAAGGCTCTCATCCAGTTAGAGCAAGGCTGCGTATGAAATCACACCCTATTCCCTATGTAGGGCTCTGATCTAAAGTACACTTTGTAGGGAATAGGGTGCCATTCGGGACACAAGCCTAGAATTTGAATCTCTTGCATAGAGTGAAAGACAAAAGGATGCCCGAGCAAAAGCTATACGAAGTAAGATACAGTGAACTACATATCACAACAACCATCTGTGTTAAGTTAATATGAGTTCATGTTTTTATTTTTTATTTGACCTTTATTTAACTAGGCAAGTCAGTTAAGAACAAATTCTTATTTTCAATGACGGCCTAGGAACAGTGGGTTAACTGCCTGTTCAGGGGCAGAACGACAGATTTGTACCTTGTCAGCTTGGGGGTTTGAACTTGCTACCCTGCCGCCCCATTTTTGTCACAAAAATTTGTACACATCAGTACTTTATTAAAATTATAGCAATGACTTTATCAATCTCTTCTCTCTTATGCTGATACAGAACGAGCCTAGGAATGTGGCCAAGTCCTCTACTTAGCTAACGTCAGTTATCTAGAAGCATTATTCTCTATGATGGGCGTGCCACCCATCAGCTTCTGTGGGTAAAAATATACAGAGCCTTCAGAAAGTATTCACACCCCTTTTTCCACATTTTGTTCTATTAAAATGGATTCAAATTGAGGTGTTGTGTCATAATGTCAAAGTGGAATGATGTTTTTAGAAATTTTAACAAAGTAATTTAAAATGAAAAGCTGAAAAGCTGAAAGCTGAAAATGTAATAAGTATTCAACCCCTTTGTTATGACAAGCCTAAATAAATTCAGCAGTAAAACTGTGCTTAACAAGTCACATAATAAGTTGCATGGAGTCACTCGGTATGAAATAATAGTGTTTAACATGATTTTTGAACAACTACCTCACCTCTGTACCCCACACATACAATGATCTATAAGATCCCTTAGTCGAGCAGTGAGTTTCAAACACAGATTCAGCACAGATTCCATAAAAGACAAATGGTATTTTCCAATGCCTCACAAAGAAGGGCAACTAATTGGTAGATGTTTTTTCTTTTTTTAAGCAGACATTGAATATCCCTCTGAGCATGTTAAAGTTATGAATTACACTTTAGACGATGTATCAATACACCCAGTCACTACAAAGGTGATTCTAACATGTATTGACTCAGAGGTGTGAATGCTTACGCAAATGAGATATTTATATATTTCATTTTCTGTTAATTAGCAAACATTTTCTCAATGCATGTTTTCACTTTGTCAATATGGGTTGCTATTAATGTTTCTCTCACATAATTAGTTAGCGCTAGTGTACAGTGCTGGATAGCTAGATAGTTAGCTACTGGCTACATGTTAGCTAGCTGGCTAGAGATGTTACCTACAACAACCCACAATCAGATGTATTTTCCTGTTGCACAAAGCTTGCTTTTGACAGAGTAGACAGCTTTTGCAACAGGTCCTCGTACACTGAGAGGAAAACCAATAGCAGATAAGATAAAATAACACACTCAGCAATGGTATCTACCTGAAGTGAAATGCAGCCATCAGTCAGTCTCTCCTCAGAGCAGTGATCTACGCACGGGGTCCCGTTTCTTTGTTCCCAGTCTCAACTAACCCAAACAACACAGCACTCCAACCTTTCAAAGAAATGATGTTGCTATTCTTAGCTTCCTTGGGAGTGCTGCACTACAACTATACATTAGCCCACTGTAGGATGGTCCTGAAGAAAATATAGTCAAATATATATAATCTACTGATGAAATTATAGCATTAGCAGTGCAGATAGATTTCCAATGGTCACTGATATTCTACTCTTATAAAAGCCATCCATTGTTATTGTATTTCCTCTGGTCACTGATATTCTACTCTTATAAAAGCCATCCATTGTTATTGTATTTCCTCTGGTCACTGATATTCTACTCTTATAAAAGCCATCCATTGTTATTGTATTTCCTCTGGTCACTGATATTCTACTCTTATAAAAGCCATCCATTGTTATTGTATTTCCTCTGGTCACTGATATTCTACTCTTATAAAAGCCACCCATTGATGTTGTATTTCCTCTGGTCACTGATATTCTAAAAGCCATCCATTGTTATAAAAGCCATCCATTGTTATTGTATTTCCTCTGGTCACTGATATTCTACTCTTATAAAAGCCATCCATTGTTATTGTATTTCCTCTGGTCACTGATATTCTACTCTTATAAAAGCCATCCATTGTTATTGTATTTCCTCTGGTCACTGATATTCTACTCTTATAAAAGCCATCCATTGTTATTGTATTTCCTCTGGTCACTGATATTCTACTCTTATAAAAGCCATCCATTGTTATTGTATTTCCTCTGGTCACTGATATTCTACTCTTATAAAAGCCATCCATTGTTATTGTATTTCCTCTGGTCACTGATATTCTACTCTTATAAAAGCCATCCATTGTTATTGTATTTCCTCTGGTCACTGATATTCTACTCTTATAAAAGCCATCCATTGTTATTGTATTTCCTCTTACTGATATTCTACTCTTATTTCCATTGTTATTGTATTTCTGGTCACTGATATTCTACTCTTATAAAAGCCATCCATTGTTATTGTATTTCCTCTGGTCACTGATATTCTTATAAAAGCCACCCATTGATGTTGTATCTGATATTCTACTCTTATAAAAGCCACCCATTGAGTTTTAGTTTTCTTTGTGATCCAGTCCTAAATCCATATTTGACTTAGTTATGTGGCCTGTTTATGGAAACAGCAGACAGACTGACCCAGATTGTGGTGTTCTTGCCCAGGATCAAACATCGAACCCAGTCTTTCTCTCTAGAGAGTTCCAGACGTTCTATGGAACATCTTTGGGCCCAGCTGAGAGCTCTAGAACCTTCTCCGACCCTCCCTAGAGAACTGTAGGTCAGACACTGTCAGTCAGAAACCAAAATGGCACACTATTCCCTACATTTAGCACTACTTTTGACCAGAGTCCTTTGGGCCCAGTCAAAAGTAGTGCACTATATTATAGGGAGTAGGGTGCCATTTGAATCAGTCAGTCATTGTAGTATCAGTTTGGTGGTGTCACAACCTACTGTTTTGTTTCCCCAGGAGGTAAATGAAAGAGAGAGAGATGAAAGAGGGAAAGGAAATGTGACATTCTCTGTTCTCCACCCCATGACACACGTTCCCTTGAAGATAAAGACAAACGAAGTGCAAAGAGGACATAGTGTAGATCTGAACCTGGAAAAGTAGAAAGGCTCCAATTAACTTCCTTTTGAGTAGTTCTCTTTCATTCTCTTTTTGTGGGGCAGTTCAGGTGAGGTGAGAACAGAGGCAGGCTCAGAAGTGTACCAAGACCGCTTTCTACCAAGTCACCCTTTCATGAACTACAATGTATTATTATGTTTCAAATCACATTACCACTGTAGAGAGTAAGTCATCCATTTTTATTCAGCAATAGAATCCCCCCTCCATATCTATATTCAGGAAGTAAATAAGCTAAAGACAAAAGGAGAGGAGGCGTGTCATTTGAAGTTGGTTTGGGGATTTGTCTTGCTTTGCAGTGGAGATAGACTAGATATACACTGCATGAGATGAGGTGGAAGCACGGAATGCATCCCAAATGGCACCCTATTCCCTGGACCCCAGGAAGGCAGCAGCTAATGTGGTTCCAGAATAAATACTGTGTAGTACTTTTGTAGTAGTGCAGTAAAAAGGGAATTGGGTGCCATTTGTGATACAGACAGTGTTTAAAGATCTCTGTTAGATTGAGGTTGTTTGGTAGAGACACTTCACTGTGATTCATTTAACGTAGAAAAGGCCAGACCTCCAGACGTGTCTATTTTCAATCTTTTGTGACTCGCTCCAAATGGACCATGATATCACACCCTAAGTTGGCCCCCCAGTGCCTAAGTTGTGCCTAATTTCTCTCCTCTCGCTCTGTCTGGGCTCCAGTTCACATGTATTTGGGTTGACTTGCTTCACGTGTGTCATTTTGTGTGTCAGGTCTTGTCCTGCAGTGCCACAGCAGGTGTGTTTGTCAAGTGCCTCACAGAGAGGTGTGACATGACATTTTGTGTTGTTCTTTGCATCAAAGGACATTGATAATATCAGATGAACCTGAATGTGCATCAATAGTATCAACATTCTGAATGAGGGGTCATGTTGTAAACGTTGTATAGGATTTTATCTTTGGTAAGTCTATGAAACACAACTCATTTAGGAAAAATGTTATTAACACACCTTTTGTGCAAACTCCCCCCAAAAATAAAATCCTGACTCACAAAGAAAACTCTCCCAGAGATTGTAATGCATTTGTCTGACATATACCCTTATAATAATCTTTGGTAAGTCTATGAAACACAACTCATTTAGGGAAACATTTATTAACACACCTTTTGTGCAAACTCCCCCAAAAATAAAATCCTGACTCACAAAGAAAACTCTCCCAGAGATTGTAATGCATTTGTCTGACATATACCCTTATAATAATCTTTGGTAAGTCTATGAAACACAACTCATTTAGGGAAACATTTATTAACACACCTTTTGTGCAAACTCCCCCAAAAATAAAATCCTGACTCACAAAGAAAACTCTCCCAGAGATTGTAATGCATTTGTCTGACATATACCCTTATAATAAGACAGAACATAAAGTTTAGGTTTGTGAAGCATTTATGTAGTGCTTATAAAGCCTTTATGTAGTGATCGTGAAGCCATTATGAAGCTATATATAGCCTTTATAAGATGTACTTTGTTTAAAGTGGGACCGAACACACGGTATTTATGTAGCAGTGCCTAAGTGACACAACTTCCAATCAGTGTCCTTTTTTTATTTTTATTACCTTTATTTAACCTGGCAAGTCAGTTAAGAACTAATTCTTATTTTCAATGACGGCCTAGGAACAGTGGGTTAACTGCCTGTTCAGGGGCAGAACGACAGATTTGTACCTTGTCAGCTCAGGGGTTTGAACTTGCAACCTTCCAGTTACTAGTCCCAACGCTCTAACCACTATGCTACCCTGCCACCCCCATCTCATGGTGTACATCACTCTGTTTTCCACCCAGGAACCACACGGCAGTGAGCTCCAAAGTCATTGCTGTCACAGTGAGACCAGAGCCCAGGATAACAGAGTCACACCTGGAGATCGAGCTGGCTCACCTGGCCAACGTAAGGACCTTTATTTTATTCATCTTTCATCTTTCATCTTTCATTTGAATTAATTTGAGGGCAAGAATGACCTCCTCACAATGTAAGTACCTGCCCAAGACTCCCTCACTTCTTGAAAAGGCATACAAGTGACACAGAGAAGGCAGATGTTTAATATCCAATCAGATAATTGTGTAACCGGTACATTGGACCCAGTTACATGACGGTAATCCATGTACTTGAGTCCACACTCAAACACGGTTACCAAAGTCAATTGTACAGAGAAGATACTGTATATCTGGACCTATATTCACAAAGCATCTCAGAGTACGAGTGCTGACCTAGGATCAGGTCATCCCTGTCCATATTAACCTAATTCATTTCATTATTAAAGGCAACTACTCTGAGACGCTTGATAAATACAGGCCCAGACCTGAATCAGGAGGACAAGTTGAAATATATGGGCTCTGACAATGACATGCTGCTTTGCATCACCTTGGACGACACCTCTGAACGATAGTCTTTATCTCAGAGATTAACTAAAAGGCCAGGGTTGTAAAGAGAGCTTGTCCTTGTAATTATCTGGACAGTGCCATCTCTCTCTCTCTCTCTCTCTCTCTCTCTCTCTGTCTCTCTCTGTCTCTCTCTCTCTCTCTCTCTGTCTCTCTCTGTCTCTCTCTCTCTCTCTCTCTCTCTCTCTCTGTCTCTCTGTCTCTCTGTATCTCTCTCTCTCTCTCTCTCTCTCTCTCTCTGTCTCTCTGTCTCTCTCTCTCTCTGTCTCTCTCTGTCTCTCTCTCTCTCTCTCTCTCTCTCTCTCTCTCTGTCTCTCTCTCTCTCTCTCTGTCTCTCTCTCTCTCTCTCTCTCTCTCTCTCTCTCTCTCTCTCTCTCTCTCTCTCTGTCTCTCTGTCTCTCTCTGTCTCTCTCTCTCTCTCTCTCTCTCTCTCTCTCTCTCCCCTGACACACCTGCTACACTGGACGCCTGCAAATTAATCATCGAATCAATTACTCTACCATTGTTTGTTGGCTAATGCACTCTAAACGTGTGGCTGTAGCCATTGTTGGGTACTTCAATGCTTATTGAGGCTAATGTGATTCAAAGTGAAACTGCCACCAATTCTCATTGGCATTTTACATTTTAACCCTGAACTGCAATCTAAAGAGGTCTTGCCATAGCCGTTAGTTTTAAAAGAACAATTTGTTTAGTGAGTTATTCTTGGATAATTGCGTGCAGAAATGACTATCTGCGAGGCTTTGGTCATTTTGTTGTGGTTATCTAATGAGTGAAGGTTTTCAGCGTGCTCTCTTCTTCTTGGTGATGCAGGGAACCCTGAGTCCTTACTGTGCACTGTGGGATAACAGCGTCATGTAAGTGAACCAGCTTTCCTTTTTGCTGTTTTCTCCTGCTCTTCTCTAATCCATGGTGATGCTGATGTATCTGTTATGTAGGGAATTACGCTTTGATTTCTATTGATATAAAGTAGATTTCTAAATGCACTGAAGATGAAAACACTGTTTTGTCCGTCTTCTACGAGGTTCAAGGGTGCTTACTCTTGGCAAAGTGTACTGTACGTAATTGTACTCAGAATGTCTTCAGACGATCCTATACTCTGTATGTATTAGCTTCGGGGCCGTCGTCCTCTGTAAGGGGATCTGAGGACAATTACTTCAGCAGAAAAAAACGCCTATGAAGATTAAAATCAGATGAAATGAATAAATCTTCTAAATAACATTGGGGAATTTTAGTCTGGGTCTGCATCCCAAATGGCATTCTGTTCCCTTTATCGTGCACTATGTTTGACTAAAGCCTGGGCACTTTATAGTAAATAGGGACGCAGCCTGACTTTTGCCTTCATTGTGCACTACTGTTGACCAAAACCTGGGCACTTCATAGGAAATAGGGACGCAGCCTGACTTTTGCCTTCATTGTGCACTACTGTTGACCAAAACCTGGGCACTTCATAGGAAATAGGGACGCAGTCTGACTTTTGCCTTCATTGTGCACTACTGTTGACCAAAACCTGGGCACTTCATAGGAAATAGGGACGCAGCCTGACTTTTGCCTTCATTGTGCACTACTGTTGACCAAAACCTGGGCACTTCATAGGAAATAGGGACGCAGCCTGACTTTGCCTTCATTGTGCACTACTGTTGACAAAAAACCTGGGCACTTCTCATACTGTATTTCATTGACCAAAACCTGGGCACTTCATAGGAAATAGGGTTCCTTTATTTCATTAAGCTACAGACACAAAACAGGGTTCATTTCATAGGAAATAGGACACAGCCTGACTTTTGGTTCCTGTATTTCAGCCTGACACTTTGCCTTCATTGTACAGCACATACAGGGTTCCTGATTTCATTAAGCTACAGGGTTCCAAAACACATACAGGGTTCCTGTATTTCATTAAGCTACAGACACACATACAGGGTTCCTGTATTTCGCTACAGACACACATACAGGGTTCCTGTACATTTTTACAGGGTTCCTGTATTTCATTAAGCTACAGACACACATACAGGGTTCCTGTATTTCATTTCAAGCTACAGACACACATACAGGGTTCCTGTATTTCATTAAGCTACAGACACACATACAGGGTTCCTGTATTTCATTAAGCTACAGACACACATACAGGGTTCCTGTATTTCATTAAGCTACAGACACACATACAGGGTTCCTGTATTTCATTAAGCTACAGACACACATACAGGGTTCCTGTTTTCATTAAGCTACAGACACACATACAGGGTTCCTGTATTTCATTAAGCTACAGACACACATACAGGGTTCCTGTATTTCATTAAGCTACAGACACACATACAGGGTTCCTGTATTTCATTAAGCTACAGACACACATACAGGGTTCCTGTATTTCATTAAGCTACAGACACACATACAGGGTTCCTGTATTTCATTAAGCTACAGGCACGTATTTTTCTGCAATTGTATGAGACAATAAGCGGCGAAGGCCAGAGGAAATTCAATGTAGGTTTTGAATGCATCTCTTGTCCTCTGTGTTGTCTACAGACACACGTAATAGCACACTGATAAGGGTAAATTCCTCTGTGTTGTATTACAGCCGTTGTATGACACTGATCCTCTGTGTTGTATTACAGCCGTTGTATTACAGCCGTAATAGCACACTGATAAGGGTAAATGGAATGAAAGATCCTCTGTGTTGTATTACAGCCGTAAATGTATTTAGCACACTGATAAGGGTAAATGGAATGAAAGATCCTCTGTGTTGTATTACAGCCGTTGTATTACAGCCGTAATAGCACACTGATAAGGGTAAATGGAATGAAAGATCCTCTGTGTTGTATTACAGCCGTTGTATTACAGCCGTAATAGCACACTGATAAGGGTAAATGGAATGAAAGATCCTCTGTGCCGTTGGAATATCAAGGAACTCAGTGATTTGATAGAAGCTGGTTTCAATGCCATCGTTATTGTTCCTTGTGTTCTTTGTTCCTTACACATTGTGCGTCAGAAAATATACCATCATTTTATACATTAGACTCAAATCTTATCTCTATTTAATTTAACATGCTTTATTATTCTGGTTTCTTAATCCTCATCTGAAAGGACTACATAGCATACAGATGTAGGACCTTAATTTGATCCAGTTTGCAACAGCAAGAAAATGCTGCAGCAACAGGAAATGTTAATAATTATGTGGATTATAATTCATGGACATTTTTGTAGGGGTTGATACTATTATCGTGAAGGGAAAGCAAGTCTGAAATAACAAACTTTAGAAACCTTCTTAAACTAAAAAGCACTACAAGTTTCATTTCCTGCTGTATAGGAAAATTCTCAGTAACAAACGAGTGACCAAATTAAGATCCTACATCTGTACAACGTTTAAATTGAAGAATGTCAACAAATATCGTCAACTATATATCCCATACACAGTTCTGTTCATCTGTTTCTGAAACATTTAAAATGTTCTTAAAAATGTGTAGATTGAAACAGAAACAGACTCCCTCCAAGATTTCAGAAACATTGTTCTTCATGACTCATTATTTCCTTCTATACTGTGTGTTCTATCCTTCTATGGTGTGTGTTCTATCCTTCTATGGTGTGTGTTCTATCCTTCTCTCCTGTGTGTTCTATCCTTCTATCCTGTGTGTTCTATCCTTCTCTCCTGTGTGTTCTATCCTTCTATGGTGTGTGTTCTATCCTTCTCTCCTGTGTGTTCTATCCTTCTATGGTGTGTGTTCTATCCTTCTCTCCTGTGTGTTCTATCCCTTCCTCTCCTTATATCCTGTGTGTTCTATCCTGTGTGTTCTATTCTGTGTGTTCTATCCATCTCTCCTGTGTGTTCTCCATCCTTCCATCTCTCCTGTGTGTGTGTTCTATCCTTCTATCCATCTCTCCTGTGTGTTCTATCCTTCCTGTGTATCTATCATCTTCTATCCTGTGTGTTCCATCCTATCCTTCTATCATGGATGTTCTATCCTGTGTGTTCTATCCATCTCTCATGTGTTCTATCCTTCTATCCATCTCTCCTGTGTGTTCTATCCATCTCTCCTGTGTGTCTATCCATCCATCTATCCTGTGTGTTCTATCCTTCTATCCTGTCCTGTGTGTTCTATCCTTCTATCCTGTGTGTTCTATCCTTCTATCATCCTCTCCTGTGTGTTCTATCCTTCTCTCCTGTGTGTTCTATCCTTCTATCCTGTGTGTTCTATCCTTCTCCATCCTGTGTGTTCTCTATCCATCCTGTGTGTTCTATCCTATCCTCTATCTGTGTTGTTCTATCCTTCTATCCATCTCCTGTGTGTTCTATCCTGTGTGTTCTATCCTTCTATCCTGTGTCTATCCTTCTATCCTGTGTGTTCTATCCATCTCTCCTGTGTGTTCTATTCTATCCTGTGTGTTCTATCCTTCTCTCCTGTGTGTATCCTTCTATCCTGGTGTTCTATGGATGTTCTTCTATCCATCTCTCCTGTGTGTTCTATCCTCTCCTGTGTGATCTATCCTTCTATCCTGTGTGTTCCATCCTTCTATCCTTCTATCCTGTGTGTTCTATCCATCTGTCCTGTGTGTTCTATCCTTCTATCCTGTGTGTTCTATCCCTGTCCTGTGTGTTCTATCCTTCTATCATGTGTGTTCTATCCTTCTATCCTGTGTGTTCTATCCTTCTCTCATGTGTGTTCTATCCTTCTATCCTGTGTGTTCTATCCTTCTATCCTCTATCCTTCTCTCCTGTGTGTTCTATCCTTCTATCATGTGTGTTCTATCCTTCTATCATGTGTGTTCTATCCTTCTCTCATGTGTGTTCTATCCTTCTATCATGTGTGTTCTATCCTTCTGTCCTGTGTGTTCTATCCATCTCTCCTGTGTGATCTATCCTTCTATCATGGATGTTCTATCCTTCTATCCATCTCTCCTGTGTGTTCTATCCTCTCCTGTGTGATCTATCCTTCTATCCTGTGTGTTCCATCCTTCTATCCTTCTATCATGGATGTTCTATCCTTCTGTCCTGTGTGTTCTATCCTTCTATCCTTCTATCATGGATGTTCTATCCTTCTATCCATCTCTCCTGTGTGTTCTATCCTCTCCTGTGTGATCTATCCTTCTATCCTGTGTGTTCCATCCTTCTATCCTTCTATCATGGATGTTCTATCCTTCTGTCCTGTGTGTTCTATCCTTCTATCCTTCTATCATGGATGTTCTATCCTTCTATCCATCTCTCCTGTGTGTTCTATCCTCTCCTGTGTGATATATCATTATATCCTGTGTGTTCCATCCTTCTATCCTTCTATCATGGATGTTCTATCCATCTCTCCTGTGTGTTCTATCCTTCTCTCATGTGTGTTCTATCCTTCTATCATGTGTGTTCTATCCTTCTATCATGTGTGTTCTATCCTTCTCTCATGTGTGTTCTATCCTTCTATCATGTGTGTTCTATCCTTCTATCCTGTGTGTTCTATCCTTCTATCATGTGTGTTCTATCCTTCTATCATGTGTGTTCTATCCTTCTCTCATGTGTGTTCTATCCTTCTATCATGTGTGTTCTATCCTTCTATCCTGTGTGTTCTATCCTTCTCTCATGTGTGTTCTATCCTTCTATCATGTGTGTTCTATCCTTCTATCATGTGTGTTCTATCCTTCTCTCATGTGTGTTCTATCCTTCTATCATGTGTGTTCTATCCTTCTGTCCTGTGTGTTCTATCCATCTCTCCTGTGTGATCTATCCTTCTATCATGGATGTTCTATCCTTCTATCCATCTCTCCTGTGTGTTCTATCCTCTCCTGTGTGATCTATCCTTCTATCCTGTGTGTATCCTTCTATCATGGATGTTCTATCCTTCTGTCCTTCTATCCCTATCATGGATGTTCTATCCTTCTATCCATCTCTCCTGTGTGTTCTATCCTCTCCTGTGTGATATATCATTATATCCTGTGTGTTCCATCCTTCTATCCTTCTATCATGGATGTTCTATCCATCTCTCCTGTGTGTTCTATCCTTCTCTCATGTGTGTTCTATCCTTCTATCATGTGTGTTCTATCCTTCTATCATGTGTGTTCTATCCTTCTCTCATGTGTGTTCTATCCTTCTATCATGTGTGTTCTATCCTTCTATCCTGTGTGTTCTATCCCTATCATGTGTGTTCTATCCTTCTATCCTGTGTGTTCTATCATGTGTGTTTCTCATGTGTGTTCTATCCTTCTATCATGTGTGTTCTATCCTTCTATCCTGTGTGTTCTATCCTTCTCTCATGTGTGTTCTATCCTTCTATCATGTGTGTTCTATCCTTCTATCTCTATCATGTGTGTTCTATCCTTCTCTCATGTGTGTTCTATCCTTCTATCATGTGTGTTCTATCCTTCTCTCATGTGTGTTCTATCCTTCTCTCATGTGTGTGTGTTCTATCCTTCTATCATGTGTGTTCTATCCTTCTCTCCTGTGTGTTCTATCCTTCTATCCTGTGTGTTCTATCCTATGGTGTGTGTTCTATCCTTCTATCATGTGTGTTCTATCCTTCTTCTATCATGTGTGTTCTATCCTTCTATCATGTGTGTTCTATCCTTCTGTCCTGTGTGTTCTATCCTTCTATCCTGTGTGTTCTATCCTTCTCTCATGTGTGTTCTATCCTTCTATCATGTGTGTTCTATCCTTCTGTCCTGTGTGTTCTATCCTTCTATCCTGTGTGTACTATCCTTCTATCCTGTGTGTTCTATCCTTCTCTCCTGTGTCTCTCCTGTGTGTTCTATCCTTCTATCCTGTGTGTTCTATCCTTCTCTCATGTGTGTTCTATCCTTCTATCATGTGTGTTCTATCCTTCTGTCCTGTGTGTTCTATCCTTCTATCCTGTGTGTACTATCCTTCTATCCTGTGTGTTCTATCCTTCTATCCTGTGTGTTCTATCCTTCTATCATGTGTGTTCTATCCTTCTATCATGTGTGTTCTATCCTTCTCTCATGTGTGTTCTATCCTTCTATCATGTGTGTTCTATCCTTCTGTCCTGTGTGTTCTATCCTTCTATCCTGTGTGTTCTATCCTTCTCTCATGTGTGTTCTATCCTTCTATCATGTGTGTTCTATCCTTCTCTCATGTGTGTTCTATCTTCTCTCATGTGTGTTCTATCCTTCCTGTGTGTTCTATCCTTCTATCCTGTGTGTTCTATCCTTCATGTGTGTTCTATCCTTCTCTCCTTCTCTCCTGTGTGTACTATCCTTCTCTCCTGTGTGTTCTATCCTTCTCTCCTGTGTGTACTATCCTTCTCTCCTTCTCTCCTGTGTGTTCTATCCTTCTATACATCTCCCCTGTGTGTTCTATCCTTCTATCCTGTGTGTTCTATCCTTCTCTCCTTCTCTCCTGTGTGTTCTATCCTTCTCTCCTTCTCTCCTGTGTGTTCTATCCTTCTCTCCTTCTCTCCTGTGTGTTCTATCCTTCTCTCCTTCTCTCCTGTGTGTTCTATCCTTCTCTCCTTCTCTCCTGTGTGTACTATCCTTCTATCCTGTGTGTTCTATCCTTCTCTCCTTCTCTCCTGTGTGTACTATCCTTCTCTCCTTCTATCCTGTGTGTACTATCCTTCTATCCTATGTGTTCTATCCTTCTCTCCTTCTCTCCTGTGTGTACTATCCTTCTCTCCTTCTATCCTGTGTGTTCTATCCTTCTCTCCTTCTCTCCTGTGTGTTCTATCCTTCTCTCCTTCTCTCCTGTGTGTTCTATCCTTCTCTCCTTCTATCCTGTGTGTTCTATCCTTCTCTCCTTCTCTCCTGTGTGTACTATCCTTCTATCCTGTGTGTTCTATCCTTCTCTCCTTCTCTCCTGTGTGTACTATCCTTCTCTCCTTCTCTCCTGTGTGTACTATCCTTCTCTCCTTCTCTCCTGTGTGTACTATCCTTCTCTCCTTCTCTCCTGTGTGTTCTATCCTTCTATACATCTCCCCTGTGTGTTCTATCCTTCTATCCTGTGTGTTCTATCCTTCTCTCCTTCTCTCCTGTGTGTTCTATCCTTCTCTCCTTCTCTCCTGTGTGTTCTATCCTTCTCTCCTTTCTCCTCTATCCTTCTCTCCTTCTCTCCTGTGTGTACTATCCTTCTATCCTGTGTGTTCTATCCTTCTCTCCTTCTCTCCTGTGTGTACTATCCTTCTCTCCTGTGTGTTCTATCCTTCTCTCCTGTGTGTTCTATCCTTCTCTCCTTCTATCCTGTGTGTTCTATCCTTCTCTCCTGTGTGTTTTATCCTTCTCTCCTTCTATCCTGTGTGTTCTATCCTTCTCTCCTGTGTGTTCTATCCTTCTCTCCTGTGTGTTCTATCCTTCTCTCCTTCTCTCCTGTGTGTACTATCCTTCTCTCCTGTGTGTTCTATCCTTCTATCCTGTGTGTTCTATCCTTCTCTCCTTCTCTCCTGTGTGTTCTATCCTTCTCTCCTTCTCTCCTGTGTGTTCTATCCTTCTCTCCTTCTCTCCTGTGTGTTCTATCCTTCTCTCCTTCTCTCCTGTGTGTACTATCCTTCTATCCTGTGTGTTCTATCCTTCTCTCCTTCTCTCCTGTGTGTACTATCCTTCTCTCCTGTGTGTTCTATCCTTCTCTCCTGTGTGTACTATCCTTCTCTCCTTCTCTCCTGTGTGTTCTATCCTTCTCTACATCTCTCCTGTGTGTACTATCCTTCTATCCTGTGTGTTCTATCCTTCTGTTCTATCCTTCTCTCCTTCTCTCCTGTGTGTTCTATCCTTCTCTCCTTCTATCCTTCTATCCTGTGTGTACTATCCTTCTATCCTGTGTGTTCTATCCTTCTCTCCTTCTCTCCTGTGTGTACTATCCTTCTCTCCTGTGTGTTCTATCCTTCTCTCCTGTGTGTTCTATCCTTCTCTCCTGTGTGTACTATCCTTCTCTCCTGTGTGTTCTATCCTTCTCTCCTGTGTGTACTATCCTTCTCTCCTGTGTGTTCTATCCTTCTCTCCTTCTATCCTGTGTGTTCTATCCTTCTCTCCTTCTCTCCTGTGTGTACTATCCTTCTATCCTGTGTGTTGAAGCCTTCTATCCTATGTGTTCTATCCTTCTGTTCTTTGTGTTATATCCTTCTATCTTTCTATCCTATGTGTTCTATTCATCTATCCTTCTATCCTTCTATCCTATGTTTTCTATCCTTCTATTGTTCTTTACTGTGTGTTCTATCCTTATATCATTCTATCCATTTGTTCTATCCTTCTATTCTTCTATACTGTGTGTTCTATCCTGCTTTTGGGCAGCAACTTTACCCAGAGTAGAGGCACCGTGTGTTCAGTGTTTCAATGTGTGACGCTGCCTCGATGCCACCTAGGACACAACTGTAGGACAGTGCAGCACTGGTGGAGGAATGGAGCATCTCTCTCTCCTTCTCCACTCTCTCTTTTTCTCCCTCTCTCTCCTCTCTCTCTCTCTCTCTCTCTCTCTCTCTCTCTCTCCCTCTCTCTCTCTCTCTCTCTCTCTCTCTCTCTCTCTCTCTCTCTCTCTCTCTCTCTCTCTCTCTTTCATCCTCTCTCTGTCCCTCACCTTCTCCCTCTTTCTCCCTGGGGCACACCTATAGGACAGCTCAGCCCAGGTATATACCCCCACCACCTTCTCCCTGGGGCACACCTATAGGACAGCTCAGCCCAGGTGTATACCCCTATCACCCTCTCCCTGGGGCACACCTATAGGACAGCTCATCCCAGGTGTATACCCCTATCACCCTCTCCCTGGGGCACACCTATAGGACAGCTCAGCCCAGGTGTATACCCCTATCACCCTCTCCCTGGGGCACACCTATAGGACAGCTCAGCCCAGGTGTATACCCCTATCACCCTCTCCCTGGGGCACACCTATAGGACAGCTCAGCCCAGGTGTATACCCCTATCACCCTCTCCCTTTACCAAACAATGCTCACAGTGAGGGTGGGTGACAGGGACATTAGTTAGAACTACCCAGAGGTGTAAACAGTCAGATAGAAACACAATGCAGGAGAAAACAGAAGTAAATGATGCTGGATGATTATGTTTGTCACTACAGGCCTATGGAAGTACATATAAACATTTACCCTGCCGGCCAATATATCTACTTCCCGGTAGGGAAAATTGACCACAAAGATGTTATTTTAACAATTGTTCAACCAGTTCTGGTTTTAATCATGTCGTAATGAGGTCATTTCAACGTTGCACCACTGGGGAATACAATATCTATCATAGGTGACACACATACTGTATGATCCCTGTGTGATAATATATAACATTCTCCAGGAATTCATATTTTACATCTTCCAGTACAAAATAGCAGCAGTTATTGTCCGCAGCCCCAGTTTGTAAATGGAATATGGCTGCTTTTTAATTTTAATAATTCTAAAATGTGAAAATTGAGCTGTGCTTCTGCTGCAATATCAGTTACAACGAGAGAAACGGGTTCTCTTCTCCACTCAGTGGCAGATAAGAAAACTAAAGCACATTCAACCAAATTACATTTCTATTGAATCAGGGGCCACACAACTCTCTGGTCTCTTGAGAATAATTCAAGTTTTTAGAAATAGATTCAGGTCCAGTAGTATTTCTACTGACGGCTGAAAGAGTTGAAGGGACAGCGACTGTGAACCAGGGGGAAGTCAGCTGGAGGAGGATGTTATTAGAACTGGAATTAACAAAACAGAATTTGGTTTCTTGGCAACAAGCTTGTCCAAGCAAAGTAGAACTCATGCATAATTCATAACAATCTAATGTATTTGTTTGTGTTTTGTTTATTCTTGTCATCAGTAATCTGTTTGTCTGAGGGTTTATGTGTAAATCAATTCATTTGTTGGTTAACATGTGTACCCAGCAAAGGGAACCAACATTCATCTGTGCAGGAAAACAATTAGAATACATGAGTGTATGTATTGTACCCCCCCAATCCTGACCTCTGCATCTGGTATGCGTGATCATGCATGCCTAAATTATGATTTATCCTCATTTTGTGTAAAGGGTTGTCAAATACAACAGGCATGGATGATCAGAAAAAACATGATGATTAAGCAAAGGAGGAAACAAAAAAAGTCTAACAAAAAATAAGTAGTTTGTCTTTCCAATAAGTTTTCCTCCTGAATACTTTCCCCCTGAATACTTTCCCCTGAATACTTTCCTCCTGAATACTTTCCCCTGAATACTTTCCCCTGAATACTTTCCTCCTGAATACTTTCCCCCTGAATACTTTCCCCCTGAATACTTTCCTCCTGAATACTTTCCTCCTGAATACTTTCCCCCTGAATACTTTCCCCCTGAATACTTTCCTCCTGAATACTTTCCCTGAATACTTTCCCCCTGAATACTTTTCCTGAATACTTTCCTCCTGAATACTTTCCTCCTGAATACTTTCCCCCTGAATACTTTCCTCCTGAATACTTTCCTCCTGAATACTTTTCCTCCTGAATACTTTCCCCCTGAATACTTTCCTCCTGAATACTTTCCTCCTGAATACTTTCCCCCTGAATACTTTCCTGAATACTTTCCCCCTGAATACTTTCCCCCTGAATACTTTCCTCCTGAATACTTTCCCCTGAATACTTTCCTCCTGAATACTTTCCCCCTGAATACTTTCCCCCTGAATACTTTCCTCCTGAATATTTTCCTCCTGAATACTTTCCTCCTGGAGAGATTACATCTGTAACATTGGTAAATCACAACTCCCATAACACAGGACTGAAACCATGGCAACCAATGCTGTCTAAAGCATGTTAAAGGCTTTTCTAGCCAAGATATTTACCAAACAGAGACTAATGCTGACTAAAGCATGTTAAAGTCTTTGTAGCCAAGATATTTACCAAACAGAGACTAATGCTGACTAACATAAGTAAGGAAGATAGACTCTGGTTTCTCCTGCTAAGGGGGAGATGCTATTCCATTTCCTGTTTGTTCTCTGCTCCACTGGGGGCTGGAGTAAGAAATCATAGGCCCAGGTCTTTGTTTTTGTTTTTTACACCACACAAATACAACAAAATGAGTGGCTATTCTGACACTGACAAACTGAGATCAGTCTGGTCTTGACTTCCAACTAACAATAGCTCAGGCCAATGAAATGAAACAATATTAAAAAGTCATGTATTCACAGCCCTTGACTTTTTCCAAATGTTGTTGTGTTACAGCCTGAATTCAAAAAGGGACATTTAGATTTGATTTTACTTTTTTTGATAATAATGAAAAGCTGAAATGTCTTGAGTCAATAAGTATTCAACCCCTTTGTTACAGTGCCTTGCGAAAGTATTCGGCCCCCTTGAACTTTGCGACCTTTTGCCACATTTCAGGCTTCAAACATAAAGATATAAAACTGTATTTTTTGTGAAGAATCAACAACAAGTGGGACACAATCATGAAGTGGAACGACATTTATTGGATATTTCAAACTTTTTTAACAAATCAAAAACTGAAAAATTGGGCGTGCAAAATTATTCAGCCCCTTTACTTTCAGTGCAGCAAACTCTCTCCAGAAGTTCAGTGAGGATCTCTGAATGATCCAATGTTGACCTAAATGACTAATGATGATAAATACAATCCACCTGTGTGTAATCAAGTCTCCGTATAAATGCACCTGCACTGTGATAGTCTCAGAGGTCCGTTAAAAGTGCAGAGAGCATCATGAAGAACAAGGAACACACCAGGCAGGTCCGAGATACTGTTTTGAAGACGTTTAAAGCTGGATTTGGATACAAAAAGATTTCCCAAGCTTTAAACATCCCAAGGAGCACTGTGCAAGCGATAATATTGAAATGGAAAGAGTATCAGACCACTGCAAATCTACCAAGACCTGGCCATCCCTCTAAACTTTCAGCTCATACAAGGAGAAGACTGATCAGAGATGCAGCCAAGAGGCCCATGATCACTCTGGATGAACTGCAGAGATCTACAGCTGAGGTGGGAGACTCTGTCCATAGGACAACAATCAGTCGTATAGTACACAAATCTGGCCTTTATGGAAGAGTGCCAAGAAGAAAGCCATTTCTTAAAGATATCCATAAAAAGTGTAGTTTAAAGTTTGCCACAAGCCACCTGGGAGACACACCAAACATGTGGAAGAAGGTGCTCTGGTCAGATGAAACCAAAATTGAACTTTTTGGCAACAATGCAAAACGTTATGTTTGGCATAAAAGCAACACAGCTCATCACCCTGAAAGCACCATCCCCACTGTCAAACATGGTGGTGCAGCATCATGGTTTGGGCCTGCTTTTCTTCAGCAGGGACAGGGAAGATGGTTAAAATTGATGGGAAGATGGATGGAGCCAAATACAGGACCATTCTGGAAGAAAACCTGATGGAGTCTGCAAAAGACCTGAGACTGGGACGGAGATTTGTCTTCCAACAAGACAATGATCCAAAACATAAAGCAAAATCTACAATGGAATGGTTCAAAAATAAACATATCCAGGTGTTAGAATGGCCAAGTCAAAGTCCAGACCTGAATCCAATCGAGAATCTGTGGAAAGAACTGAAAACTGCTGTTCACAAATGCTCTCCATCCAACCTCACTGAGCTCGAGCTGTTTTGCAAGGAGGAATGGGAAAAATTTCAGTCTCTCGATGTGAAAAACTGATAGAGACATACCCCAAGCGACTTACAGCTGTAATCGCAGCAAAAGGTGGCGCTACAAAGTATTAACATAAGGGGGCTGAATAATTTTGCACGCCCAATTTTTCAGTTTTTGATTTGTAAAAAAAAATTGAAATATCCAATAAATGTCGTTCCACTTCATGATTGTGTCCCACTTGTTGTTGATTCTTCACAAAAAATACAGTTTTATATCTTTATGTTTGAAGCCTGAAATGTGGCAAAAGGTCGCAAAGTTCAAGGGGGCCGAATACTTTCGCAAGGCACTGTATGTCAAGGAGCCTAAATACGTTCAGGAGTAAACATGTGCTGAACAAATCACATGATAAGTTACATGGACTCACTCTGTGTGCAATAATAGTGTTCAACATGATTTTTGACACATCTCTGTACCTCACACCTACAATTATCTGTAAGGTACCTCAGTCGAGCAGTGAATTTCGAACACAGATTCAACCACAAAGAACAGGGAGATTTTCCAATGACTCGCAAAGATCAGCATCTATTAGTCAGCACCTCCAAATATTCATTAATCATAATCCACATAAAAATTCAAATTTCCTGTTGCTACAGGATTATTTTCAATCTCTAGCAAACTGGTTTAAATTAAGATCCTACATCTGTATGTCCACTATGTTCATTATTATGTATTTAGTATTTATTAGGATCCCTATTAGCTAGTGCTAAAGCAGCAGCTACTCTTCCTGGGGTCCAACACAACACATGAAACATGACAGAATACAGAACATTAACAGACCAGAACATCAGAGGGACAGAACTACATACATTTAAAACAGGAACACACACTTTCATACATGGATGCCTTCATAATCATGTGATTCATACTGGACTGAATGTAAGTGCAACACACCGACATGGAAACAAGGAGGTGGGTTGCAAATAGGCTGACACTTTTCAGACCCGGGATCGAGCCCGGGTCTGTAGTGATGCCTCTAGCACTGCAATGCAGTGCCTTAGACCCTGCGCCCCTCAGGATCCCAACTTTGTTTCGCTAAATTCCCCTGTCGTGAATTAATACACATTGTTTCTATAGTTACCACCCGCTAACTTGTTACAGTCTACCACCCATGAAGGGTTATCTGAGATATAGTGTAACTTGTTACAGTCTACCACCCATGAAGGGTTATCTGAGGTATAGTGTAACTTGTTACAGTCTACCACCCATGAAGGGTTATCTGAGGTATAGTGTAACTTGTTACAGTCTACCACCCATGAAGGGTTATCTGAGGTATAGTGTAACTTGTTACAGTCTACCACCCATGAAGGGTTATCTGAGGTATAGTGTAACTTGTTACAGTCTACCACCCATGAAGGGTTATCTGAGGTATAGTGTAACTTGTTACAGTCTACCACCCATGAAAGGTTATCTGAGGTATAGTGTAACTTGTTACAGTCTACCACCCATGAAGGGTTATCTGAGGTATAGTGTAACTTGTTACAGTCTACCACCCATGAAGGGTTATCTGAGGTATAGTGTAACTTGTTACAGTCTACCACCCATGAAGGGTTATCTGAGGTATAGTGCTAGGCTTTGGACCTTCTCATTAAATTAAGAAAGACCCACTGAATAGAAAACCAGAATCAGATGGGAGTTTAAGGTCCTCGCTTCCCTCTGAGGCTCTCACCTCAGCCACAGTGATCAGAGTTAACAGACGTGAACGTAGGACCCTTGATGGTGTGGAGTTTCCTCCCTCTAAAGTTTCTACTTTATGGTTTCCACCTCAGCAACTTGTCTTACATTTCCCCCTTAATTCCCCTACACCACATTTACACCCAGCAGCGTTCACCAGTCACGCGTTATAGTGAATATTAAAATATAAAACATTATAGTCACTTACTCTAGGCCTATCTGCTAAATGGTATGTACTGTACGTACGTATGCCATCTGTATAGGTTTACTATGTGCTCTGAAAATAGAAGCAGACTGCTCATCCCCTATCTAAGTGATATACCCCTAACATAACTCCTCCTCCTGCTGCTCCTCTTATTCCTCCATTTCCTCTCACCCTCCTCCTCTCTCCTCCTCCTCTCTCCTCCTCTCCTCTCCTCTCCTCCTCCTCCTCTCTCCTCCTTCTTCTCCTCTCTCCTCCTCCTCCTCTCTCCTCCTCCTCCTCCTCCTTCTCCTCCTCTCCTCCTCTCCTCTCCTCCTCCCTCCTCCTCTCCTCCTCCTCCTCCTCCTCCTCCTCCTCCTCCTCCTCCCTTCTCCTCCTCTCCTCCTCTCCTCTCCTCCTCCTCTCCTCCTCTCTCCTCCTCCTCCTCCTCTCCTCCTCTCCTCTCCTCCTCCTCTCTCCTCCTCTCCTCCTCCTCTCTCCTCCTCCTCCTCTCTCCTCCTCCTCCTCCTCCTCCTCCTCCTCCTCCTCCTCCCTCCTCTCCTCTCCTCCCTCCTCCTCCTCCTCTCTCCTCCTCCTCCTCCTCTCCTCCTCCTCCTCCTCCTCCTCCTCTCCTCCTCCCTCTCCTCTCCTCCTCCTCTCCTCCTCTCTCCTCCTCCTCCTCCTCTCCTCCCTCCTCCTCTCCTCCTCCTCTCCTCCTCTCTCCTCCTCCTCCTCTCCTCCTCTCTCCTCCTCCTTCTCCTCCTCTCCTCCTCCTCCTCCTCCCTCCTCTCCTCCTCTCTCCTCCTCCTCCTCCTCCTCTCCTCTCCTCCTCCTCTCTCCTCCTCCTCCTCTCCTCATCCTTCTCCTCCTCTCCTCTCCTCCTCCTCTCTCATCCTCCTCCCTCTCTCCTCCTCCTCCTCCTCCTCCTCTCTCCTCCTCCTTCTCCTCCTCCTTCTCCTCCTCTCCTCTCCTCCTCCTCTCCTCCTCCTCCTCTTCCTCCTCCTTCTCCTCCTCTCTCCTCCTCCTGTCCTCCTCCTCCTCTTCTTCCTCCATTTCCTCTCCTCCTCCTCCTCCTCCTCCTCCTCCTCCTCCTCTCCTCCTCCTCCTCCTCTTCTCTCTCACCTCAGACTCATGTTTTGAGGTGAGCAGAAAGACTAATTACATGTCAAAATATCATTGGACTAGCCAAATATAATTAGCACCAGCAGAGTTGTGTCTCCTGGATGTTAAGTACAGGACAAATGACTTTGGACACACTTAGCCAATTTCTCTCATTTGGGCCATAAGTGGAAGCTGTAAAGCGTGATGACAGTGTCAGCCATCTCAAATGTACTCCTGTGTTAGCTACCTTAAGTGAGGAGACCTTGTGCAATGTTACTGCTAAATACCTGATTAAAAGGATTTGATATCTCTTTGACTGTATCCCAAATGGCACCCTATTCCCTATATAGTGCACTACTTTTGACCACAGCCCTATGGTCACCCTGGTGAAAAGTAGTGAATTACAACGGTTTGTGACTGTGTTCTGTGTCTTGGTTAGTGATTGTTGCCGGACTAGTAGGACTTCCAGGATGTGGAGCAGAAAGATATCAGCTTGAATAACGTTCTCATACAGTATTAGATGAGAACATTCAGTAGTGTATGACTTTCAAGGGAGATCAAACTGGGGCACAGGCATTTTCAAAAATGTTTATGTGGGCCGTCTTTGATTCATTCACAGCTGTAATTGACTCACATTAAAATGAGAGATGTACTCTTGTATGATGCAATTCCATTATTCAGGATACATAAATACCTCCTATACATACATGTAGAACGTGGACATGGTATGTTATTTTACATGTTATAAGCCTTGTAAGACATCATACAGGCTTATACAGTTATAAAGCGTTATAGATTAAAGTAAAGTGGTACCCAAAGTACATTTCTCTACACCCCTTCAGTGTCTGAGTACACGACTTCGTCCTAAATGCCACTCTATTCCCTATATAGTGCACATAGGGAATAGGATGCCATTTGGGAGGCGTCTTTTACCCCTTACAGTCATGACTAGTGTTACCCTGGGTCATGTTAGGAGTCATTTGGAAACGTCTTCTACCCCTTACAGTCATGACTAGTGTTACCCTGGGTCATGTTAGAAGTCATTTGGGAGACGTCTTCTACCCCTTACAGTCATGACTAGTGTTACCCTGGGTCATGTTAGGAGTCATTTGGGAGACGCCTTCTACCCCTTACAGTCATGACTAGTGTTACCCTGGGTCATGTTAGGAGTCATTTGGGAGACGTCTTCTACCCCTTACAGTCATGACTAGTGTTACCCTGGGTCATGTTAGGAGTCATTTGGGAGGCGTCTTCTACCCCTTACAGTCATGACTAGTGTTACCCTGGGTCATGTTAGGAGTCATTTGGGAGACGCCTTCTACCCCTTACAGTCATGACTAGTGTTACCCTGGGTCATGTTAGGAGTCATTTGGGAGACGTCTTCTACCCCTTACAGTCATGACTAGTGTTACCCTGGGTCATGTTAGGAGTCATTTGGGAGGCGTCTTCTACCCCTTACAGTCATGACTAGTGTTACCCTGGGTCATGTTAGGAGTCATTTGAGAAAGAGTCATGGACAACCTTGATGTCAGCAAGGACTTACCAACACATTCATGATGACCTCGTGTAATATTACCCCATCTGACTGGTTGATCTATAGGGACAGCAGAGCCATAACATCTGAATTAATTATATTAGTAAAATAATGATGGTTTGA
This sequence comes from Oncorhynchus tshawytscha, assembly GCF_018296145.1. Classification (NCBI taxonomy): domain Eukaryota; kingdom Metazoa; phylum Chordata; class Actinopteri; order Salmoniformes; family Salmonidae; genus Oncorhynchus; species Oncorhynchus tshawytscha. The sequence goes on from NW_024609466.1 coordinate 32,077, forward strand.
CTGTATCACAATAATGTGTGGGTCAGTGCACAGTTATTTGCATACTGTTGGCCATATTATGCAGATGAATCTGCTCCCACTCTCCTACACTAACTGAATCAGTTTACATTAAAACACTAACTGAATCAGTTTACAATAAAACATTACTGAATCAGTTTACAATAAAACACTAACTGAATCAGTTTACATTAAAACACTAACTGAATCAGTTTACATTAAAACACTAACTGAATCAGTTTACATTAAAACACTAACTGAATCAGTTTACATTAAAACACTAACTGAATCAGTTTACATTAAAACACTAACTGAATCAGTTTACATTAAAACACTAACTGAATCAGTTTACATTAAAACACTAACTGAATCAGTTTACATTAAAACACTAACTGAATCAGTTTACATTAAAACACTAACTGAATCAGTTTACATTAAAACACTAACTGAATCAGTTTACATTAAAACACTAACTGAATCAGTTTACATTAAAACATTACTGAATCAGTTTACATTAAAACACTAACTGAATCAGTTTACATTAAAACATTACTGAATCAGTTTACATTAAAACACTAACTGAAACAGTTTACATTAAAACATTACTGAATCAGTTTACATTAAAACACTAACTGAATCAGTTTACATTAAAACATTACTGAATCAGTTTACATTAAAACACTAACTGAATCAGTTTACATTAAAACACTAACTGAATCAGTTTACATTAAAACACTAACTGAATCAGTTTACAATAAAACATTACTGAATCAGTTTACATTAAAACACTAACTGAATCCGTTTACATTAAAACATTAACTGTTCTTTACTCAGTTATGAGTAGGCCTATCCTCCATAGAGATGACTTGACAACCTGTTGAGTGCATCCTATATGTCTTCATTGTGAAAAGCTGGTTTCCACATGTACATATATATATTTTAAATGTAACGAATTGCACATCAAAACAGCTCATTTAATTAATCTTCAATATGGGCAATTATACCCGTCCCACACCCTCAAGCTCGCACTCATCTCATCTCTGTGCATGTAGTGCGCTGTGCTGGTTACAGGCGGTGAGTTTGAATACTGGTAGGCTACTTTTGTCTCTCTCTGTTATGGACAGAAAAGGGGGCAATTCGAGTGTTTATTAGTAAGATGGAGATGTCGCCAGCAGAACAAACTTAAATCATGAAAAAAAGTATTGACAGCATAGCTAACTAGCTAGCTAGCTAACCAGTAGATTTACATCATAATTCGCTATGATCAGCTAATAGCCACTCTTCTCCATATTTCACTCATCTGTCTCTAGTTAGTAGCTAAAGTCGTCTCCAGGCTCAAATTGTTTGTTTGACAGCAAGAGAGCTGGCAGATGGACGAGATCAGTTAGTAACCTACTACTAGGAATCACTGGCATTAACTTACTTACAATAACTGAAGAATGTGCTGTAAATAGGCCAATGCTATAGAGACAGTTAGTATATTATGAATTTCGAGTTATGAATATTAATTAAGAAAGTAGATTTTTCATTTTGAGCACCTGCCCCCTCAAAGGTCTGCGTCCACTGCCCTGGTGTGTGTGTTTGTGTGTGTGTGTGTGTGTGTGTGTGCGTGTGCGTGTGTGTTGTGTGTGTGTTGTGTCTGTGTGTGTGTGTGTGAGGGGATGAAGTGAGTGATTTAATTTACTTGCCTCGTTCCTTTCTCATTAAATAGTTGTTGCTGGGTGAATAATTTACTTTTCAGCCTATACATTAAAGGATGTTTATAAAAAGACTGCACACATCTAGGTGTTTTTTATTTTTCATAAAATAATACCAAACAGAAATGTATTTCACATGGGACACTATCTTAAGGACTTATGTGCGAGTTTTTGTCCTGACATTCTTTGTGAAGGTTCGTAGTGAGAGGGAGATTTAGGCTACTGGCAGTAAATAGACGAAACGTGCTTTCCTTTCCTCTCCTCTCTATCATTTTACCTGCTATGAGGAGGGGGAGAACGGGAAACGGGCAGCTACCATCCGCGCCGTTTCCGTGGGGTGGAGTACCATTGGTTATGCAATCCTTTTTCCTGATCGGTTTTGCCTACGTTGAACAATACCAATGCTTGCGTTCGGAAATGTTTTACATGCCTTGAACAAATGAGAAAGAGCGCAACAGATATCATCATAGGAAAATATCAATCCTAGGAAAATATATCCCTATTTTGTAACCTGTGAGCCAACCTCCCCAGCCGCTGTTGCAGCAGCAGAGAGAAACGGAGTATCAGTCTCAGGCTGTCCACGGTTTCCAGGGTGAAATGTTCCCGTAGGAAACATAAAAAACCCGCTAATTAAAATAGTTGAGGAAAACAGATCAAACGAAAAAGAAAGCGACAGTAGCCTAGTAATAATAATAGCCTAAGCATTGAGAACGGAAGAAAAGAGAACAACAAAATCGTTCCGGAAGATAACCCAGACGCGCTCAATAGGCTCTCGCCTAAAGACATAGCGGTAAAGATGATAGTTTGTCTAGAAAAACGCAGAAAAATTGATATGTAGCCTAAGGTTTTTGAAAGCAATTGTTGCGTTTAACAGCCTATAGAGAAATTTAATCAATCAGAACCACCCACGTTTGGACAGCTCCCTTCGTCCCCTCCTTTCTCTCCCTCTCTCTTCCTCTCTCAACCTTTTTTTTCCTTCTCCCGGTCGAGCTAAATGCTTTTTGTAGCATGGCGAAATTGCGTGTTGATACCACTTCCCTATTCGCATTGAGATTTCCGTTATTAGTTAAAACAGATTCAATGTTACACTATTAAAGGTTTCATTCGTTCAGATTTGTCCAATCCTTGTGAAAGTGAGAGAGCGCTGGAATTAATGAAACGATCGCATCTCTTCTTCTTGCAGGAACGATTCTTGGGGAACCTGGTCGAGTAAAGGATGTAAAACCGTACTAACCGATGCATCCCATACAAAATGCTTATGTGATCGTGTATCTACCTTCGCCATTTTGGCACAGCAACCAAGAGAAATAGTAAGTAGTGGGATTTTTGTTCTATTCATTTATGGATTAATGCAGAGGAGGGTGCTAGAATGTGCTTCATTGCTTTGCTTTGGTTGGAATTTCAATCGATGTGTTTGTTTCCCCATAATCAGGGGTCTTTATCTCAGTTAGTGTAGCCTATAGGTGAAGGTGAGTCTCTTTTGATGAATCTCAGTCTGGATGTGCTGTCTAGATGATTTTGATAATGCTCTGCATTGGTGAGCTTGACTGGCTTTGGTGTGTGTGTGTGTGTGTGTGTGTGGTTACACAGGCCAGTGCATGTTGTTGACTGACTTTAGCCTACAGTTTGTGTATTGGCTCTGCTCATCAATTCATATTCAAATATTACAAGTATAGATAAAGGAGTTCATTGAGAAGTGTCATGTTATCTTACAAAAGATTAGCGTCACATAATGAACTATGTCTAATTAGATCTAGTTCTAATGTCATATTCATTTTTTTTTTTTTTTTTCAAATAATAGCTAGTCTTACGTTCCTGTTTGTTACTCATTTGTGTAACAGTTAACAGTGCCAGTGATTTGCAACATTATGTTAAAAGAGGAAAATAAAAAAGGATGAGGGATCGGGCCCTCACGACTGACTGTCACGTGTGAAATCATATCTGTTGCTCAGCAGTTCCACCATTACTCAAATGTTGTGACTGGAATAGAGAAAAGTGTGATCTGTGGGAATGATAGCATTGTGTTCCTCTCTAGCAGCAGTGCACCAGGTTAATAACTCAGTGCCTTGCCCTGCCCATGTCACAATGACTGGTGGTCTGTGGGAGGGGGCTGGGAAAGAGAAGCTATGGCGGCATCCCAAATGGCACCCTATTCCCTATTTAGTGCACGACTTTTGACCACAGCCCTATGGGCCCTGGTCAAAAGTAGGTCACTAAATAGGGAATAGGGTGTCATTTGGGATACAACCTATATCAAGTGGAATCCTGGGAAAGGTGTTAATTAAGAGGCAGTAACAGTAGATTAAATAAACATGGATCTTATTTGGTTGGCATTGGTAGATTGTCAGCTTTATTACGTTAGGAGAGGCTCCTACTCATTGCAATCTTATAAATGACTTCTGTAGGTAATTCTAAACACTATTCTATGGAGTGTGTGTAATTCTCAGTGGTGGGAAAAGTACCCAATTTCCATACTTGAGTAAAAGATACCTTAATATAGAATTACTCAAGTAAAAGTGAAAGTCACCTAGTCAAATACTACTTGAGGAAAAGTCTAAAAGTATTTGGTTTTAAATATACTTAAGTATCAAAAGTAAAAGTATAAATAATTTCAAATTGATAATATTAAGGAAACCAGATGGCACAGTTTTTTTTTTTTTTTATTTACAGATAGCCAGGGGTACAACATGCAGATAAAATTGACAAACAAAGCATTTGTATTTAGTAAGTCTGCCAGATCAGAGGCAGTAGGGATGACCAGGGATGTTCTCTGTTTAGTAAGTCTGCCAGATCAGAGGCAGTAGGGATGACCAGGGATGTTCTCTGTTTAGTAAGTCTGCCAGATCAGAGGCAGTAGGGATGACCAGGGATGTTCTCTGTTTAGTAAGTCTGCCAGATCAGAGGCAGTAGGGATGACCAGGGATGTTCTCTGTTTAGTAAGTCTGCCAGATCAGAGGCAGTAGGGATGACCAGGGATGTTCTCTGTTTAGTAAGTCTGCCAGATCAGAGGCAGCAGGGATGACCAGGGATGTTCTCTGTTTAGTAAGTCTGCCAGATCAGAGGCAGCAGGGATGACCAGGGATGTTCTCTGTTTAGTAAGTCTGCCAGATCAGAGGCAGTAGGGATGACCAGGGATGTTCTCTGTTTAGTAAGTCTGCCAGATCAGAGGCAGTAGGGATGACCAGGGATGTTCTCTGTTTAGTAAGTCTGCCAGATCAGAGGCAGTAGGGATGACCAGGGATGTTCTCTGTTTAGTAAGTCTGCCAGATCAGAGGCAGTAGGGATAACCAGGGATGTTCTCTGTTTAGTAAGTCTGCCAGATCAGAGGCAGTAGGGATGACCAGGGATGTTCTCTGTTTAGTAAGTCTGCCAGATCAGAGGCAGTAGGGATGTCCAGGGATGTTCTCTTGATAAGTACGTGAATTGGACCATGCTCCTGTCCTCTTAAGCATTCAAAATGTAGTACCTTTGGGTGTCAGGGAAAATGTATGGAGTAAAAAGTACATTATTTCTTTAGGAATGTAGTGAAGTAAAAGTAAAAGTAGTCAAAATAAATCAATAGTAAAGTACAGATACCCCCCAAAAACGACTTAAATAGTACCTTCAAGTAGTTTTACTGAAGTACTTTACACCAGTCGTAATTCTATGCTCTATTCTGTGGAGTCTCTATGTAATTCTGTCACATAGCCTCTGATGTCTCTTTTAGACCATCCTCAATGTCAATCAGTGAAAATGGTCTCTTTTCTTAATAGGGACCCTTTTTTCTCTCTTGATTCATTATTCATGAATATCTGATTAATACAGGGAAATATGATTACACTGTAGAGTAGAGATATATGGGGAATGGGTCGTTTTATTAGGGTATTTATTTTATTTTGAGACGTAGAGTAGACACTGCAATCATGATCTTGAGATGAATGGTTAGTTAAGAAAGCAACAGATTTTTTAGATTACATTAATCACCAAAGCTATCAAACTCAAAATGAAGAAAGACTGCAGAGCGCACATGCCACAATGCATAGTGCCACATGCACACAAACACACTGGCTCCCCTTCTCTTCCCAATTCAGTTTGTATTGGCGTTGGTGAAACCATTCAACACAGAACATCTCAAAATGGCCGACTTGTTGTGATATTTTGATTGGTTTGTTTTACAGTTCTATTCGTGGTTTAAGATTTAATAACATCAACTTATTGGTCTATTTTCCAGTCAGTGGCTGATCATTTTGTCATTTCTTTTAGTACTTTTACCCCTTTATCGTGATATCCAATTGGTAGTTACAGTCTTGTCCCATCGCTGCAACTCCCCTACGGACTCATGAGAGGCAAAGGTCGAGAGCCATGCATCCTCCGAAAAAACACAACCCTGCCAAGGCGCACTGCTTCTTGACACACTGCTCGCTTAACCCAGAAGCCAGCCGCACCAATGTGTCGGAGAAAACACTGTCCAGCTGGCGACCAAAGTCATCTTGCAGGCGCCCGGCCTGCCACAAGGAGTCACTAGATCGTGATGGGACAAGGAAATCCCGGCCGGCCAAACCCTCCCCTAACCCAGACGACGCTGGGCCAATTGTGCGCCGCCTCATGGGTTTCCCGGCCACTGCCGGCAGTGACACATCCTGGGATCGAACCAGATGCAATACGGTGCAGTGCCTTAGACCGCTGCACAACTCTGGAGGCCCTGTGGCTGATATTTTAACACCAACCCAAAGCAGCTATAAAAAGTGTTTTGATTCGTGTGTCTGAAGCTGTAGCAACAACACAAAGCAGGTGTAATATCTACTTCCTTCTGTCTCTGTCTCCTACAGACCATGGAGTACTCAGCGGTCCCCTCTGTGACTTTGATCATTGGTTGTGGTCTGTCCTGTCTCGCCTTGATCCTGTTGCTAGTGGTCTATGCTATTCTATGGAGGTGAGTACAATACAACCAGTGACGTATACACTGTAAAACCATGTTGACATGGTGAATATGAATATATGAATATATATTCATATGAATATATGAATTGATGTACACTATATATACAAAAGTATGTGGACTCCCACTTCAAATTAGTGGATTTGGCTAGTTCAGCCACACACGTTGCTGACAGGTGTATAAGCATGGCTGTGTGCTAGACTAGATGTCTAGCACACAGCCATGCAATTTTCATAGACACACATTGGCAGTAGAATGGCCTTACTGAAGAGCTCAGTGACTTAAAAAGTGGCACCGTCATAGGATGCTACTTTTCCAAGTCAGTTCGTCAAATTTCTGCCCTGCTAGAGCTGCCCCAGTCAACTGTAAGTGCTGTTATTGTGAAGTGGAAATGTCTAGGAGCAACAACGGCTCAGCCGCAAAGTGGTAGGCCACACAAACTCAAAGAATGGGACCGATGAGTGCTGAAGCACGTAGTGCGTAAAAATCTGGAGCAGTGGAAATGCTTTCTCTTGAGTGATGAATCACGCTTCACCATCTGGCAGTCTGATGGACACATCTGGGTTTGGCGGATGCTAGGAGAATGCTTCCTGCCACAATGCATAGTGCCAACTGTAAAGTTTGGTGGAGGAGGAATAATGGTCTGGGGCTGTTTTTCATGGTTCGGGCTCGGTCCCTTAGTTCCAGTGAAGGAAAATCTTAACACTACAGCATAAAATTACATTCTAGATGATTCTATGCTTCCAACTTTGTGGCAACAGTTTGGGGAAGGCCCGTGCACAAAGCGAGGTCCATACAGAAGTGGTTTGTCGAGATCGGTGTGGAAGAACTTGACTGGCCTGCACAGAGCAAAATTCCAACATCTAAGTGGAAAGCCTTCCTATAAGAATGGAGGCTGTTATAGCAGCAAAGGGGGACCAACTACATATTAATGCCCATGAATTTGGAATAAGATGTTGAACGAGCATGTGTCCACATACTTCTGGTCATGTAGTATATAGCCTCACTATTGTTATTTTATTGTTGCTCTTTAATTTTTTACTTTAGTTTATTTAGTCAATATTTTTCTTAACTCTTATTTTTAAAATTTAAGGGCTTGTAAGTAAGCATTTCACCTGTTGTATTCGGCACATGTGACAAATATCATTTGATTTGATTTGTATGTCTATGCAATATGCTAACTGGCCGTACGGATGGCCATAACAGGGAATGATAATACAGCAATAACCAGCTTTTAATAGTAAACCTGTATGATTCATTAAATATCCTTAATATACAGACATAACAAACATACATAACATTGTTTGTGTATTTCTGATTCATATCCGTGTATCCTACACTATCACATGAGTATCCTACACTATCACTAGTAGTATGACTTGGTCACCTAAATTAGTAGTAGTGCCAAATATCCCTTTGTTTAGGCCTAGTAGTAATGGCCTAGTAGTAATGGCCTAGGTAGTAATGGCCTAGTAGTAATGGCCTGGTAGTAGTGGCCTGGTAGTAATGGCCTGTAGTAGTAGTGGCCTGGTAGTAATGGCCTAGTAGTAATGGCCTAGTAGTAATGGCCTAGTAGTAATGGCCTAGTAGTAGTGGCCTAGTAGTAATGGCCTAGTAGTAGCTGCCTGGTAGTAATGGCTTAGTAGTAATGGCCTAGTAGTAGTGGCCTGGTAGTAATGGCCTGGTAGTAATGGCCTGGTAGTAGCTGCCTAGTAGTAGTGGCCTGGTAGTAACGGCCTAGTATTAATTAATGGAAGAATGTTGATTGGTGATTGTTGTGGTGTTGTGTTGATTGTCATTTTTCATTTGTTGATCCAGTACTTCCCGTTATTCCAGATATATCCGGTCTGAGCGGTCCATCATCCTAATCAACTTCTGCCTGTCAATCATCTCCTCCAACCTCCTCATCCTGGTTGGACAGACACAGACACACAATGCGGTAAGATTCCATGTTGTACTGCATGCACTTTAACTGCTTTACTCAAACACACGACTCACAATGCAGGTTGTGTTTATATGTTGTATTGGAAGAGACATACCTGTACATACAGGCAATTCATGCACTTTAACATGCTTTAATCAACAACAGACACACTGTGGTACATTACATGTCTATTTATCTTGTTGGCAAGTGGAGTGTTGTTGGCAAACTTTACTCAACCACAGTAGCTGTTTAACCACTCTACTGAGTGTTGTTGGCAAACTGTTTAACCACTCTGATAACCACAGTAGCTGTTTAACCACTCTACTGACTGTTTAACCACTCACTGTTTAACCCACTGATACTCACTGTTTAATACTCACTGATACTCACTGTTTAACCACTCTACTGATACTCACTGTTTAACCACTCTACTGATACTCACTGTAGTTTAAACCTACTGATACTCACTGAGTTTAACCACTCTACTGATACTCACTGTTTAACCACTCTACTGATACTCACTGTTTAACCACTCTACTGATACTCACTGTTGTTTAACCACTCTACTGATACTCACTGTAGTTTAACCACTCTACTGATATACTGTTTCACTGTCACTGTTTAACCACTCTACTGATACTCACTGTTTAACCACTCTACTGATACTCACTGTCTTATACTCACACTCTACTGATACTCACTGTTTAACCACTCTACTGATACTCACTGTAGTTTAACCACTCTACTGATACTCACTGTTGTTTAACCACTCTACTGATACTCACTGTTTAACCACTCTACTGATACTCACTGTTTAACCACTCTACTGATACTCACTGATACTCACTGTTTAACCACTCTACTGATACTCACTGTTTAACCACTCTACTGATACTCACTGTTTAACCACTCTACTGATACTCACTGTTTAACCACTCTACTGATACTCACTGTTTAACTACTCTACTGATACTCACTGTTTAACCACTCTGTTTAACCACTCTACTGATACTCACTGTTTAACCACTCTACTGATACTCACTGTTTAACCACTCTACTGATACTCACTGTTTAACCACTCTACTGACTGTTTACTCTACTGTTTAACCACTCTACTGATACTCACTGTTTTTAACCACTGTTTCTACTGATACTCACTGTTTAACCACTCTACTGATACTCACTGTAGTGGAACTCTTGAGTTTTTATGTCAACATTGTGAGGTTATTACTGTATGCAACAAAGACTTCCAAATGATGTTAATGTTTACATTATTAGGCTCCCGAGCGGCACAGCGATCTAAGGCCCTGCATCTCAGTGCAAGAGTCCCTGGTTTGAATCCAGGCTGTATAACATCTGGCTATGATTAGGGCGGTGCACAATTGGGCCAGTGACATCCGGGTTTGGCCGGGGTACGCCGTTATTGTAAATAAGAATTTACAAAAATGTATTGTCAGTTAAAAGCTTTGACTTAGATTTCTAACCCCAGATAAACAACAGAAATGCACATGCTGACAGCAGACTTATTTACGGGCTGATTGATAGTCTGGTCTGTGTGACAGGGTGACCCACATTAGCCCATTTGGGTCTAAAACTGTGAATTGCATTTTGTTTTTGCCACATTTGACATTATTGGTGTATATTTCACAAGGCATATCAATGTTTTAGCCACAAGCCTGGTAAACCATAAAACAGACTTTCCCATAGGAACCATTATTACTATCAGAGAGAGCAAAGATGATTCTGCTTCATCATGTTAATGTTTTCCTCTGAGGGAGGAGTTGATGTTAAAACAACCAATGAGGTAATAACTATAGGCTGATGGACAGATTGTTCCGTTCTCTGTCTGTGTATATCTGGAGCTCAGGTTATCCAGTGCTGTGTTCACAAGCTATTTATAGGGTGTGTTTCTGCACGTCGTCAAAATATGGCCCCTTTACGGATTCAGGGGATATTTTGACAACTGTGAAGCCTGGGTGTTATTCAGTCTAGCTGTCTCTCTGTGTTTTCTAATGAGGAGTACTGTAAATATGTTACCTTACCTCAGTGTTTCCTTAGCAGGAGTACTGTAAATATGTTACCTACCTCAGTGTTTCCTTAGGAGGAGTACTGTAAATATGTTACCTTACCTCAGTGTTTTCTAATGAGGAGTACTGTAAATATGTTACCTTACCTCAGTGTTTCCTTAGCAGGAGTACTGTAAATATGTTACCTTACCTCAGTGTTTCCTTAGCAGGAGTACTGTAAATATGTTACCTACCTCAGTGTTTTCTAATGAGGAGTACTGTAAATATGTTACCTACCTCTGGTTTCCAATGAGGAGTACTGTAAATATGTTACCTACCTCAGTGTTTTCTAATGAGGAGTACTGTAAATATGTTACCTACCTCTGGTTTCCAATGAGGAGTACTGTAAATATGTTACCTTACCTCAGTGTTTTCTAATGAGGAGTACTGTAAATATTGTACCTTACCTCTGTGTTTTCTAATGAGGAGTACTGTAAATATGTTACCTTACCTCAGTGTTTCCTTAGCAGGAGTACTGTAAATATGTTACCTACCTCAGTGTTTTCTAATGAGGAGTACTGTAAATATGTTACCTATCTCTGGTTTCCAATGAGGAGTACTGTAAATATGTTACCTTACCTCAGTGTTTCCTTAGCAGGAGTACTGTAAATATGTTACCTTACCTCAGTGTTCCCTTAGCAGGAGTACTGTAAATATGTTACCTACCTCTGTGTTTTCTAATGAGTACTGTAAATATGTTACCTACCTCTGTGTTTTCTAAGCAGGAGTACTGTAAATATGTTACCTACCTCAGTGTTTTCTAAGCAGGAGTACTGTAAATATGTTACCTACCTCTGTGTTTTCTAATGAGTACTGTAAATATGTTACCTACCTCTGGTTTCCAATGAGGAGTACTGTAAATATGTTACCTACCTCTGGTTTCCAATGAGGAGTACTGTAAATATAAGACCTACCTCTGTTGTAATTTCTAGTGGACAGACTACATCTGACCAAATGACTCAAGGTTTATGTCCTGAGTCTATGACACCTTCTATGTTTTATATTAATATATATAAAATATTACATTTAGCAGATGCTTGTATCCAAATCGATTTACAGAACAGTGAGTACATATGTTTAAGTGGGAATCGAAATCATAACCCTGGTGTTTCTAGCACTATGCTTTAACTGAGCCACACAGGAACTGGATCTGTGTCAACCAGATCAGTGACAGATCATCTCTATGTCTCTTTATCTAAATCCCACAAGCTATTGTACTTCAGATGATGGCAAAGTACTGGCTGGTTGCCCCCGTAGAGTTAGATACCTATCTGGACCAGATACCTAGCACAGTTGTAGGGGCCCTGAGTTAGCTACCTATCAGGACTATCTGCCTAGCATAGTTGTAGGGGCCCTGAGTTAGCTACCTATCTGGACTAGCTTCCTAGCACAGTTGTAGGGGCCCTGAGTTAGCTACCTATCTGGACCAGATGCCTACAACAGTTGTAGGGGCTCTGAGTTAGCTACCTATCTGGACCAGATGCCTACAACAGTTGTAGGGGCTCTGAGTTAGCTACCTATCTGGACCAGATGCCTACAACAGTTGTAGGGGCCCTGAGTTAGCTACCTATCTGGACCAGATGCCTACAACAGTTGTAGGGGCCCTGAGTTAGCTACCTATCTGAACCAGATGCCTACAACAGTTGTAGGGGCACTGAGTTAGCTACCTATCTGGACCAGATGCCTACAACAGTTGTAGGGGCCCTGAGTTAGCTACCTATCTGAACCAGATGCCTACAACAGTTGTAGGGGCACTGAGTTAGCTACCTATCTGAACCAGATGCCTACAACAGTTGTAGGGGCTCTGAGTTAGCTACCTATCTGAACCAGATGCCTAAAACAGTTGTAGGGGCCCTGAGTTAGCTACCTATCTGAACCAGATGCCTACAACAGTTGTAGGGGCACTGAGTTAGCTACCTATCTGAACCAGATGCCTACAACAGTTGTAGGGGCCCTGAGTTAGCTACCTATCTGGACCAGATGCCTTGCATCCAGTACTCATATGTTTTGTTGGAAGGAGATGGTGGTTGTTTGGAATGAGCCTTTTAGGCCTATGTCTATGTGTACAAAATGTCTGAGCTGCAAACTCAAGGCTTTATATTGATTGGAGAGGTGTGAGAAATAGGGTTTAGCGATAATGATGATGCTGATGATCACTCCATAATGGAATGGATGATGTCTAGAGATGAGAGCTAGACTACAGTATAGATTGTGAAAAGAGCATTGTGGAACTAAAAAAAAACAAAAAAAAACAAGATAACTAATGTAAAATATACTGTGTCTTGTATACTCTGGAAGTACTATAATAGCCTAAGGGTTGTTGTCCATTAGTCTACTCCAATTAGAGGAGGGGTGGTAGGGTTAGGGGAAAATAATACAGTATATATATATAAAAATGTATACAGTATATATATATATATATGTTATAAATATATATTATATATATATATTTATAAAAAAGAGGATTGGAAATGATGCAGACAATTACATTGATAGAAGCCACAGTCAATATGCAGTATTAAAGCTGATCCTAAACAAAATGGCGCCCTATTCCCTTTATAGTAATGCACTCGTTTTTAGTATGTAGACAAGGTGTTGTTTTTAAGTCAGACAGCATGCGTTTCAGCACACCTTTTCACCCTTGCTGCAGTTTCATCCAATATGATGCCTTTTTACCTTGAACCTTTTCATCCGAGATGGTAAACTCAGACTCTGCTTCGTTGGCATGGAGACCATGAAAAGGATCTTGCATCCCAGTTAAGGGAGAAGGACCATAAAGAAGATTAATATGCATCCCAAATGGCATCCTATTCTCTATATAGTGCACTACTTTAGACCAGAGTCCTTTGAACACTTGTCAAAGTAGTGCACTATATAGGGAATAGGGTGCCATTTGGGACGCATTTTTAATCTTCTTTATGGTCCTTCTCCCTAAATTGGGATGCAAGATCCTTTTCATGGTCTCCACCCTAAATAATGGCCACAGAAAGGACAATGAAATCAATCCCCAATGAAATAGTGATGTTGTTTCTACGGCTATAGATTCAGGAGAATGACGCAGCAATCATTAATGAGGGGCCATAGGATAGCCGTGTGTGTGTGTGTGTGTGTGTGTGTGTGTGTGTGTGTGTGTGTGTGTGTGTGTGTGTGTGTGTGTGTGTGTGTGTGTGTGTGTGTGTGTGTGTGTGGTGTGTGTGTGTGTGTGTGTGTGTGTGTGTGTGTGTGTGTGTGTGTGTGTGTGTGTGTGTGTGTGTGTGTGTGTGTGTGTTTAGCCTTTAAGAGACAGGGATATGTAGGATGCAGCAACAGAGGGTTATTCCACACAAAGACTGTATCCCAAATGACACACTATACCATTCATAGTGCACAAAAGTGATGCACCAAATAGGGAATAGGGTGCCATTTGTGACTCACACTAGGGGACATGATGCAGGGTTCTTTCAAACTCCCTAATGAAGTTATGGAAGCACCCTCCCTGGAAGTAACCACTCACATTGATGTATTTGTATTTATTATGGATCCACATTAGTTCCTGCCAAGGCAGCGGCTACCCTTCCTGGGGTTTATTATGGATCCACATTAGTTCCTGCCAAGGCAGCGGCTACTCTTCCTGGGGTTTATTATGGATCCACATTAGTTCCTGCCAAGGCAGCGGCTACTCTTCCAGGGGTTTATTATGGATCCACATTAGTTCCTGCCAAGGCAGCGGCTACTCTTCCTGGGGTTTATTATGGATCCACATTAGTTCCTGCCAAGGCAGCGGCTACTCTTCCTGGGGTTTATTATGGATCCCCATTAGTTCCTGCCAAGACAGTGGCTACTCATCCTGGGGTTTATTATGGATCCCCATTAGTTCCTGCCAAGGCAGTGGCTACTCATCCAGGGGTTTATTATGGATCCCCATTAGTTCCTGCCAAGGCAGCGGCTACTCATCCTGGGGTTTATTATGGATCCCCATTAGTTCCTGCCAAGGCAGCAGCTATTCTTCCTGGGGTTTATTATGGATCCCCATTAGTTCCTGCCAAGGCAGCAGCTACTCTTCCTGGGGTTTATTATGGATCCCTATTCGCTACTGCCAAGGCAGCAGCTACTCTTCCTGGGGTTCATTATGGATCCCCATTAGTTCCTGCCAAGGCAGCAGCTACTCTTCCTGGGGTTTATTATGGATCCCCATTAGTTCCTGCCAAGGCAGCAGCTACCCTTCCTTAGAACCAGCTAAATTAAGGCAATTATATAGAATTAAAACATTTCTCAACAGATGTCCCTCAGGCTGCTATCACATACAATCCATGTGTATCATGTTATTATGTGTGCTATGCACAGAGCCCACTGTTCTATAAGGTGTACTTTTACCTGATGTGGAATAGAGTTCCATGTAGTCATGTCTCTATGTAGTACTGTGCACCTTCCATAGTCTGTTCAGGACTTGGGGACTGTGAAGAGACCTCTGGTGGCATGTATGGGTGTCTGGGCTCTTTGCTAGTTGTTTAAACAGACAGCTCAGTGTATCCAACAAGTTAATATTTTTCATTCCTGTAGACACTCTTATCTCCAGTGACTTACATTAGTGAGTACATACATGTTCATACTGGTCCCCTGTGGGAATCAAACCCACAAACCTGGCATTGCAAGCACCACACTCTACCAACTGAGCTACACAGGACTGCTCACAATTTCAAGTAGTGATGAAGTCTCTCTCTCCTCTACTTTGAGCCAGGAGAGATTGACATGCACATTATTAATGTTAGCTCTCTGTGTACATTTACACGAATGGACAGTAGTTCAGGGACAAAAGTCCCTCGTTGTGGTATCTGACCACACGACTGGCCAGTAGTTCTGTGCCAATTGTAATTTCCCTAAGTCCCTCTTTGTGGTATCTGACCACACGACTGGACAGTAATCCAGGTGCGACAAAACTAGGGCCTGTAGGACCTGCCTCATTGATAGTGCTGTTAAGAAGGTAGAGCAGTGCCCATCTTAGTTACTGTTGTATCAATATGTTTTGGCCATGACAGTTTACAATTCAGGGTTACTCCAAGCAGTTTAGTCTCCTCAACTTCCTCAATTTCCACATTAGTTAATTGAAATATTTAGTTGAGGTTTAGGGTTTAGTGAATGATTAGTCCCAAGTACAATGCTTTAGTTTTATATTTAGGACTAACTTATTTTTGCCACCTTAATTAAACAGATGGAAGCGAATATTCGTTTTTTTTTGATAGATTGATAACTAAATAATTTAAAGGAGTGCTCATGCTTAAAATATATTTCTTAAATTTCTTAGGAAGGATTTCACCAGTAATGGGTTAGTATACGTTGAGATTTTAGAGGTTTCCATACAATGGATTGGAAAATGAAGCCTTTAATCCAAATTGTAATGTATTATTCAATGTATGAAAGTTGTATTCCTTTAGGCTTTTAAATTATACAAACAGATCAGAGATACTGTCACAGCTGTTGAAGCAGGAGGACCAAGGTGCAGCGTGGTGAGCATACATTTTCGCTTATTAATCAAAATGACTCCGAACAAAACAAATAACACTACAAAAACAAACCGTGACGCTCAAAGGCTATGTGCCCTAAACAAAGTCAACTTCCCACAAACACATGTGGGAAAAGGGCTACCTAAGTATGGTTCCCAATCAGAGACAATGATAGACAGCTGTCCCTGATTGAGAACCATACCCGGTCAAAATATAGAAATACAAAATCATAGAAACACAAAACATAGAATGCCCACCCCCCGACTCACGCCCTGACCAAACCAAAATAGAGACATAAAAAGGATCTCTAAGTTCAGGGCGTGACAGATACATCTGAAGAAGATGAATGGCTAAATGAAAATGTAACTGACTATTTACGATACGAACCGCCAACTTTCACAATACAAGAGACTTCTGCTACTAGGCCTAATGCTACTAGGCGAGGTCAGTACAGGTGCATCAAAGCTGGGACCGAGAGACTGAAAAACAGCTTCTATCTCAAGGCCATCAGACTGTTAAACAGCCACCACTAACATTGAGTGGCTACTGCCAACACACTGTCAATGACACTGACTCTACTCCAGCCACTTTAATCATGGGAATTGATGGGAAATTATGTAAATATATCACTAGCCACTTTAAACAATGCTACCTTATATAATGTTACTTACCCTACATTGTTCATCTCATATGCATACGTTGATACTGTACTATATCATCGACTGCATCCTTATGTAATACATGTATCACTAGCCACTTTAACTATGCCACTTGGTTTACATACTTATCTCATATGTATATACTGTACTCGATATCATCTACTGTATCTTGCCTATGCTGCTCTGTACCATCACTCATTCATATATCCTTATGTACATATTCTTTATCCCCTTACACTGTGTATAAGACAGTAGTTTTTTTGGAATTGTTAGTTAGATTACTTGCTCGTTATTACTGCATTGTCGGAACTAGAAGCACAAGCATTTCGCTACACTCGCATTAACATCTGCTAACCATGTGTATGTGACAAATAAAATTTGATTTGATTTGATTTGATTTGATTTTTACTAGTGCTTTGATTATACACAATAACAGTATCCCACTTGCTGTTTACAAATAACCAACTGATCAGGCTTATCATAGTTGTTCTTGAGTCCTGTAATACAAACAAGTGGTTTATCTAAAAGACGAGCTTGGCACATAGAGGGTTGTCATTGACTGCGTAAGCAGCCCACACAGATGTCATTCTCAGTGTATTGGCAGAGTCACAGAATGACACATTTGCCTATCACTCTACAGACAGTTTTACAGGCATATCCATGGGAGCCCAAAGCAAACACAGCAGCCATTTCAGTGAAGAGGTGTAGCCTGGTTCAGGTCAGAAAGAGCATGGTAGAAGTATTTATCATTCCCAATATATGGATTCTGAAATGTATTATTTAAATATTGTTTTATATACAGTACCAGTCAAAGGTTTGGACACACCTACTCATTCAAGGGTTTTTCTATATATTTACTATTTTCTTCATTGTAGAATAATAGTGAAGACATCAAAATGATGAATTAACACATATGGAATCATGTAGTAACCCAAAATGTATTCAACAAATCAAAATATATTTATATTTTAGATTCTTCAAAGTAGCCACCCTTTGCCTTGATGAGCGCTTTGCACACAATATTCACATATGGATAATGTTTAATTTAAATCTAGTTTGATATGTATTTTATTGATATAGGAAAGGAATCACATTGTCTTCTGCTTGTTCATCGTCAGATAATTACATTATTCATCATTCTTTTAAGTTCAGAATGCTTTTAAGTGTGGTGTCCCAGGTAACCCAGAGGTCCCTACATTAGGCCTATTTTATTCATCAATAGTGTCTTTTACTCCATTCATTACACCAGTCCCATCCATCATTGTAGTCCCTTCCATCATTGATAACCATGTAGTCCCTTCCATCATTGGTAACAATGTAGTCCCTTCCATCATTGGTAACCATGTGGTCCCTTCCATCATTGGTAACCATGTGGTCACTTCCATCATTGGTAACCATGTGGTCCCTTCCATCATTGGTAACCATGTGGTCCCTTCCATCATTGGTAACCATGTGGTCCCTTCCATCATTGGTAACCATGTAGTCCCTTCCATCATTGGTAACCATGTAGTCCCTTCCATCATTGGTAACCATGTAGTCCCTTCCATCATTGGTAACCATGTAGTCCCTTCCATCATTGGTAACCATGTAGTCCCTTCCATCATTGGTAACCATGTGGTCCCTTCCATCATTGGTAACCATGTGGTCCCTTCCATCATTGGTAACCATGTGGTCCCTTCCATCATTGGTAACCATGTAGTCCCTTCCATCATTGGTAACCATGTAGTCCCTTCCATCATTGGTAACCATGTGGTCCCTTCCATCATTGGTAACCATGTGGTCCCTTCCATCATTGGTAACCATGTAGTCCCTTCCATCATTGGTAACCATGTAGTCCCTTCCATCATTGGTAACCATGTAGTCCCTTCCATCATTGGTAACCATGTAGTCCCTTCCATCATTGGTAACCATGTAGTCCCTTCCATCATTGGTAACCATGTGGTCCCTTCCATCATTGGTAACCATGTGGTCCCTTCCATCATTGGTAACCATGTAGTCCCTTCCATCATTGGTAACCATGTAGTCCCTTCCATCATTGGTAACCATGTAGTCCCTTCCATCATTGGTAACCATGTAGTCCCTTCCATCATTGGTAACCATGTGGTCCCTTCCATCATTGGTAACCATGTGGTCCCTTCCATCATTGGTAACCATGTAGTCCCTTCCATCATTGGTAACCATGTAGTCCCTTCCATCATTGGTAACCATGTGGTCCCTTCCATCATTGGTAACCATGTAGTCCCTTCCATCATTGATAACCATGTAGTCCCTTCAATCAATTGTTAGCATGTAGTCCCTTCCATCATTGGTAACCATGTAGTCCCTTCCATCACTGGTAACCATGTAGTCCCTTCCATCATTGGTAACCATGTGGTCCCTTCCATCATTGGTAACCATGTGGTCCCTTCCATCATTGGTAACCATGTGGTCCCTTCCATCATTGGTAACCATGTGGTCCCTTCCATCATTGGTAACAATGTAGTCCCTTCCATCATTGGTAACCATGTAGTCCCTTCCATCATTGGTAACAATGTAGTCCCTTCCATCATTGGTAACCATGTAGTCCCTTCCATCATTGGTAACAATGTAGTCCCTTCCATCATTTGGTAGCTATGTGGTCCCTTCCATCATTGGTAACCATGTGGTCCCTTCCATCATTGGTAACCATGTGGTCCCTTCCATCATTGGTAACCATGTGGTCCCTTCCATCATTGGTAACCATGTAGTCCCTTCCATCATTGGTAACCATGTAGTCCCTTCCATCATTGGTAACCATGTAGTCCCTTCCATCATTGGTAACCATGTGGTCCCTTCAATCATTGATAACCATGTGGTCCCTTCCATCATTGATAACCATGTGGTCCCTTCAATCAATTGTTAGCATGTAGTCCCTTCCATCATTGGTAACCATGTAGTCCCTTCCATCATTGGTAACCATGTAGTCCCTTCCATCATTGGTAACCATGTAGTCCCTTCCATCATTGCTAACCATGTGGTCCCTTCCATCACTGGTAACCATGTAGTCCCTTCCATCATTGGTAACCATGTAGTCCCTTCCATCATTGGTAACCATGTGGTCCCTTCCATCATTGGTAACCATGTAGTCCCTTCCATCATTGGTAACCATGTAGTCCCTTCCATCATTGGTAACAATGTAGTCCCTTCCATCATTGGTAACCATGTGGTCCCTTCAATCATTGGTAACCATGTGGTCCCTTCCATCATTTGGTAGCTATGTGGTCTCTTCCATCATTGGTAACCATGTGGTCCCTTCCATCATTGGTAACCATGTGGTCCCTTCCATCATTGGTAACCATGTGGTCCCTTCGATCATTGGTAACCATGTAGTCCCTTCCATCATTGGTAACCATGTAGTCCCTTCCATCATTGGTAACCATGTAGTCCCTTCCATCATTGGTAACCATGTGGTCCCTTCAATCATTGATAACCATGTGGTCCCTTCCATCATTGATAACCATGTGGTCCCTTCAATCAATTGTTAGCATGTAGTCCCTTCCATCATTGGTAACCATGTAGTCCCTTCCATCATTGGTAACCATGTAGTCCCTTCCATCATTGGTAACCATGTAGTCCCTTCCATCATTGCTAACCATGTGGTCCCTTCCATCATTTGGTAGCTATGTGGTCCCTTCCATCATTGGTAAGCATGTGGTCCCTTCCATCATTGGTAACCATGTGGTCCCTTCCATCATTGGTAACCATGTGGTCCCTTCGATCATTGGAAACCATGTAGTCCCTTCCATCATTGGTAACCATGTAGTCCCTTCCATCATTGGTAACCATGTAGTCCCTTCCATCATTGGTAACCATGTGGTCCCTTCAATCATTGATAACCATGTGGTCCCTTCCATCATAACCATGTGGTCCCTTCAATCAATTGTTAGCATGTAGTCCCTTCCATCATTGGTAACCATGTAGTCCCTTCCATCATTGGTAACCATGTAGTCCCTTCCATCATTGGTAACCATGTAGTCCCTTCCATCATTGCTAACCATGTGGTCCCTTCCATCACTGGTAACCATGTAGTCCCTTCCATCATTGGTAACCATGTAGTCCCTTCCATCACTGGTAACCATGTAGTCCCTTCCATCATTGGTAACCATGTGGTCCCTTCCATCATTGGTAACCATGTGGTCCCTTCCATCATTGGTAACCATGTGGTCCCTTCCATCATTGGTAACCATGTAGTCCCTTCATCATTGGTAACCATGTGGTCCCTTCCATCATTGCTAACCATGTAGTCCCTTGATCATTGGTAACCATGTGGTCCCTTCCATCATTGGTAACCATGTAGTCCCTTCCATCATTGGTAACCATGTGGTCCCTTCCATCATTGGTAACCATGTAGTCCCTTCCATCATTGGTAACCATGTAGTCCCTTCCATCATTGGTAACCATGTAGTCCCTTCCATCATTGGTAACCATGTGGTCCCTTCCATCATTGCTAACCATGTAGTCCCTTGCATCATTGGTAACCATGTGGTCCCTTCCATCATTGGTAACCATGTAGTCCCTTCCATCATTGATAACCATGTAGTCCCTTCCATCATTGGTAACCATGTAGTCCCTTCCATCATTGGTAACCATGTAGTCCCTTCCATCATTGGTAACCATGTGGTCCCTTCAATCAATTGTTACCATGTAGTCCCTTCCATCATTGGTAACCATGTAGTCCCTTCCATCATTGGTAACCATGTAGTCCCTTCCATCTTTGGTAACCATGTAGTCCCTTCCATCATTGGTAACCATGTAGTCCCTTCCATCATTGGTAACCATGTGGTCCCTTCCATCATTGGTAACCATGTGGTCCCTTCCATCATTGGTAACCATGTAGTCCCTTCCATCATTGGTAACCATGTAGTCCCTTCCATCATTGGTAACCATGTGTCCCTTCCATCATTGGTCCCTTCCATCATTGGTAACCATGTAGTCCCTTCCATCATTGGTAACCATGTGGTCCCTTCCATCATTGGTAACCATGTAGTCCCTTCCATCATTGGTAACCATGTGGTCCCTTCAATCATTGATAACCATGTGGTCCCTTCCATCATTGATAACCATGTGGTCCCTTCAATCAATTGTTAGCATGTAGTCCCTTCCATCATTGGTAACCATGTAGTCCCTTCCATCATTGGTAACCATGTAGTCCCTTCCATCATTGGTAACCATGTCCCTTCCATCATTGTAACCATGTGGTCCCTTCCATCATTGGTAACCATGTAGTCCCTTCCATCATTGGTAACCATGTAGTCCCTTCCATCACTGGTAACCATGTAGTCCCTTCCATCATTGGTAACCATGTGGTCCCTTCCATCATTGGTAACCATGTGGTCCCTTCCATCATTGGTAACCATGTAGTCCCTTCCATCATTGGTAACCATGTAGTCCCTTCCATCATTGGTAACCATGTGGTCCCTTCCATCATTGGTATCCATATGGTCCCTTCCATCATTGGTAACCATGTAGTCCCTTCCATCATTGGTAACCATGTAGTCCCTTCCATCATTGGTAACCATGTAGTCCCTTCCATCATTGGTAACCATGTGGTCCCTTCAATCATTGATAACCATGTGGTCCCTTCCATCATTGATAACCATGTGGTCCCTTCAATCAATTGTTAGCATGTAGTCCCTTCCATCATTGGTAACCATGTAGTCCCTTCCATCATTGGTAACCATGTAGTCCCTTCCATCATTGGTAACCATGTAGTCCCTTCCATCATTGCTAACCATGTGGTCCCTTCCATCACTGGTAACCATGTAGTCCCTTCCATCATTGGTAACCATGTAGTCCCTTCCATCACTGGTAACCATGTAGTCCCTTCCATCATTGGTAACCATGTGGTCCCTTCCATCATTGGTAACCATGTGGTCCCTTCCATCATTGGTAACCATGTGGTCCCTTCCATCATTGGTAACCATGTAGTCCCTTCAATCATTGGTAACCATGTGGTCCCTTCCATCATTGCTAACCATGTAGTCCCTTCGATCATTGGTAACCATGTGGTCCCTTCCATCATTGGTAACCATGTAGTCCCTTCCATCATTGGTAACCATGTGGTCCCTTCCATCATTGGTAACCATGTAGTCCCTTCCATCATTGGTAACCATGTAGTTCCTTCCATCATTGGTAACCATGTAGTCCCTTCCATCATTGGTAACCATGTAGTCCCTTCGATCATTGGTAACCATGTGGTCCCTTCCATCATTGCTAACCATGTAGTCCCTTGCATCATTGGTAACCATGTGGTCCCTTCCATCATTGGTAACCATGTAGTCCCTTCCATCATTGATAACCATGTAGTCCCTTCCATCATTGGTAACCGTGTAGTCCCTTCCATCATTGGTAACCATGTAGTCCCTTCCATCATTGGTAACCATGTGGTCCCTTCAATCAATTGTTAGCATGTAGTCCCTTCCATCATTGGTAACCATGTAGTCCCTTCCATCATTGGTAACCATGTAGTCCCTTCCATCTTTGGTAACCATGTAGCCCCTTCCATCATTGGTAACCATGTAGTCCCTTCCATCATTGGTAACCATGTGGTCCCTTCCATCATTGGTAACCATGTGGTCCCTTCCATCATTGGTAACCATGTAGTCCCTTCCATCATTGGTAACCATGTAGTCCCTTCCATCATTGGTAACCATGTGGTCCCTTCCATCATTGGTATCCATATGGTCCCTTCCATCATTGGTAACCATGTAGTCCCTTCCATCATTGGTAACCATGTGGTCCCTTCCATCATTGGTAACCATGTGGTCCCTTCCATCATTGGTAACCATGTGGTCCCTTCCATCATTGGTAACCATGTGGTCCTTCCATCATTGGTAACCATGTGGTCCCTTCCATCATTGGTAACCATGTAGTCCCTTCCATCATTGGTAACCATGTGGTCCCTTCCATCATTGGTAACCATGTAGTCCCTTCCATCATTGGTAACCATGTAGTCCCTTCCATCATTGGTAACCATGTAGTCCCTTCCATCATTGGTAACCATGTGGTCCCTTCCATCATTGGTAACCATGTAGTCCCTTCGATCATTGGTAACCATGTGGTCCCTTCCATCATTGCTAACCATGTAGTCCCTTCCATCATTGGTAACCATGTGGTCCCTTCCATCATTGGTAACCATGTAGTCCCTTCCATCATTGATAACCATGTAGTCCCTTCCATCATTGGTAACCATGTAGTCCCTTCCATCATTGGTAACCATGTGGTCCCTTCCATCATTGATAACCATGTGGTCCCTTCCATCATTGGTAACCATGTAGTCCCTTCCATCATTGGTAACCATGTGGTCCCTTCCATCATTGGTAACCATGTAGTCCCTTCCATCATTGGTAACCATGTGGTCCCTTCCATCATTGGTAACCATGTAGTCCCTTCCATCATTGGTAACCATGTAGTCCCTTCCATCATTGGTAACCATGTAGTCCCTTCCATCATTGGTAACCATGTAGTCCCTTCCATCATTGGTAACCATGTGGTCCCTTCCATCATTGGTAACCATGTACATCATTGGTAACCATGTAGTCCCTTCCATCATTGGTAACCATGTAGTCCCTTCCATCATTGATAACCATGTAGTCCCTTCCATCATTGGTAACCGTGTAGTCCCTTCCATCATTGGTAACCATGTAGTCCCTTCCATCATTGGTAACCATGTGGTCCCTTCAATCATTGTTAACCATGTAGTCCCTTCCATCATTGGTAACCATGTAGTCCCTTCCATCATTGGTAACCATGTAGTCCCTTCCATCTTTGGTAACCATGTAGTCCCTTCCATCATTGGTAACCATGTAGTCCCTTCCATCATTGGTAACCATGTGGTCCCTTCCATCATTGGTAACCATGTGGTCCCTTCCATCATTGGTAACCATGTAGTCCCTTCCATCATTGGTAACCATGTAGTCCCTTCCATCATTGGTAACCATGTGGTCCCTTCCATCATTGGTAACCATATGGTCCCTTCCATCATTGGTAACCATGTAGTCCCTTCCATCATTGGTAACCATGTAGTCCCTTCCATCATTGGTAACCATGTGGTCCCTTCCATCATTGGTAACCATGTCCTTCCATCATTGGTCCCTTCCATCATTGGTAACCATGTGGTCCCTTCCATCATTGGTAACCATGTAGTCCCTTCCATCATTGGTAACCATGTGGTCCCTTCCATCATTGGTAACCATGTAGTCCCTTCCATCATTGGTAACCAACCATTGGTAACCATGTAGTCCCTTCCATCATTGGTAACCATGTAGTCCCTTCCATCATTGGTAACCATGTGGTCCCTTCCATCATTGGTAACCATGTAGTCCCTTCCATCATTGGTAACCATGTGGTCCCTTCCATCATTGGTAACCATGTAGTCCCTTCCATCATTGGTAACCATGTAGTCCCTTCCATCATTGGTAACCATGTAGTCCCTTCCATCATTGTAACCATGTAGTCCCTTCCATCATTGGTAACCATGTGGTCCCTTCCATCATTGATAACCATGTAGTCCCTTCCATCATTGGTAACCATGTAGTCCCTTCCATCATTGGTAACCATGTAGTCCCTTCCATCATTGGTAACCATGTGGTCCCTTCCATCATTGGTAACCATGTGGTCCCTTCCATCATTGGTAACCATGTAGTCCCTTCCATCATTGGTAACCATGTGGTCCCTTCCATCATTGGTAACCATGGTCCCTTCCATCATTGGTAACCATGTGGTCCCTTCCATCATTGGTAACCATGTAGTCCCTTCCATCATTGGTAACCATGTAGTCCCTTCCATCATTGGTAACCATGTGGTCCCTTCCATCATTGGTAACCATGTGTCCCTTCCATCATTGGTAACCATCATCATTGGTAATGGTCCCTTCCATCATTGGTAACCATGTGGTCCCTTCCATCATTGGTAACCATGTGGTCCCTTCCATCATTGGTAACCATGTGGTCCCTTCCATCATTGGTAACCATGTGGTCCCTTCCATCATTGGTAACCATGTGGTCCCTTCCATCATTGGTAACCATGTGGTCCTTCCATCATTGGTAACCATGTGGTCCCTTCCATCATTGGTAAAAGTCCCTGCCCCCATGTTCTTTTATTTATTTGTACTTTTTCATAGATTAATGAAATCTGTTAGCTAATGGCTAGCATCACAGCTCTGTATGCCTTGTTGTTAGCTAGTGGCTAGCATCACAGCTCTGTATGCCTTGTTGTTAGCTAGTGGCTAGCATCACAGCTCTGTATGCCTTGTTGTTAGCTAGTGGCTAGCATCACAGCTCTGTCTGCCTTGTTGTTAGCTAGTGGCTAGCATCACAGCTCTATCTGCCCTGTTGTTAGCTAGTGGCTAGCATCACAGCTCTATCTGCCTTGTTGTTAGCTAGTGGCTAGCATCACAGCTCTGACTGCCTTGCTCTTAGCTAATGGCTAGCATCACAGCTCTGTCTGCGTTGTTGTTAGCTAGTGGCTAGCATCACAGCCCAGAGTACCTTGTTGATAGCTAGTGGCTAGCATCACAGCTCTGTCTGCCTTGTTGTTAGCTAGTGGCTAGCATCACAGCTCTGACATCCTATTCCAAGGCAATGGGATGTGTGGAGCCTTAGGCCCAGAAGTAATGCTAAGTTAATTTGAAGGCTTGTCACTTTTAATCAGATCCTTTGTCAGCCTGTTCCTATATTATGTCCACAAACACACTACACAGCATGAAAAGTACCCTTGCAGTTCATGGAATTTTCACCCAGCATTACATTACATCCACTCAGCATACATCTAACAACATGGACATCTACTCTTAGCAGACACGATTTACAGGAACAATTAAGTGCCTTTCCCAAGGGCACATCAACAGCTCTGGGATTCAAACCAGCAGCCTTTTGGTTATAGTCCCAAACCTCTTAACCACTAGGCTACCTGGACATCTACTCGTAGCATACGTCTAACAACATTGACGTCTACTCTTAGAATACGTCTAACAACATTGACGTCTACTCTTAGAATACGTCTAACAACATTGATGTCTACTCTTAGAATACGTCTAACAACATTGATGTCTACTCTTAGAATACGTCTAACAACATGGGCATCTACTCTTAGAATACGTCTAACACTGACGTCTACTCTTAGAATACGTCTAACAACATGGACATCTACTCTTAGAATACGTCTAACAACATTGACGTCTACTCTTAGAATACGGCTAACAACATGGACATCTACTCATAGAATACGGCTAACAACATGGACATTTACTCCTAGCATGTGTTTAACAACATCCACAGTACATCCCCTCTGGATGCCTAACATGCATATAGATGGATGGTTTAAGTTTCAAGTTCACGTTTCAGGTTTTTGCCAGGTGTAATGAATACATTGGCAATCTTACTGGCCCAAGCTCTCACTATAAAAACACAATAACAACAGGGAGAAATATAAACAATTCTTTAAACAACAACAGATATCCCAAAATGTCAGTCATAGACTCACTGGGAATGATTCTTCAGCTGTGCTGAACAACTCCTTCTCTTCTTTGATTTTCCAAAAAAGGACTTACAAAGCTTTGATGAAAGCAGACGTTTGGTAGATTCATCCATCCCTGGTGGCCTTACCCTGTTACACAAGGATAGCCACTGTCAGCATGCCCAATGGTACCCTATTCTCTTTATAGTGCGCTACTTTTGACCATGCCCCATAGGGCTCTAGTCAAAAGTAGTTTTCTTTATAGGGAAGAGGGTGGCATTGTGGGATGCAGCCACTGTGCTGCACTCCTAAACCCTGAAGCTTTGCAGTTCTGACTCACAGATTTCTCTCCAAACCCCTTTTCATAAGATACGATATCTGAGGGTTTAGCATCTGATTATAACCACTAGACTAGTGAACATGGCCTGGCCTGTGGACAGTGCACTAACATTTTTATCAGCCTGTGTGTGTGTGTGTGTGTGTGTGTGTGTGTGTGTGTGTGTGTGTGTGTGTGTGTGTGTGTGTGTGTGTGTGTGTGTGTGTGTGTGTGTGTACGTGTGTGTGTATGTGTGTGTGTGTGTGTACATGTGTACGTGTGTGTGTACATGTGTACGTGTGTGTGCGTGTGCATGTGTAAACCTAACTTCCTGTCAGGCTACCAATGCCAAGGCTCCATCCTCTATCAGCACCAATAGAAGATTGCTGTTACA
>NW_024609466.1:65000-92500 GCF_018296145.1 Oncorhynchus tshawytscha
ATGGTAATGGTTGTGCTGGTGGTGATTGTGATGGTAGTGCGGTGGTGATTGTGAGGGTAGTGGGGGTGGTGATTGTGATGGTAGTGGGGTGGTGATTGTGATGGTAGTGGGGGTGGTGATGGTGATGGTAGTGGGGGTGGTGATGGTGATGGTAGTGGGGGGGGTGGTGATGGTAGTGGGGGTGGGTGGGTGGTGGTGATGGTGATGGTAGTGGGGGTGGTGATGGTAGTGGGGGTGGTGATGGTGATGTTAGTGGGGTGGTGATGGGTGGGGGGTAATGTACATTACCTTCCTGAAGAAAAAAGGGATTCTGACATATTAAAGCTGACAGGCCGTTACTAAAGGGTTGTTAGACTGGTATTATACTGTAATACAACACATGGAGTCTGGTTGCAGGTAACAGGATTAACATTGAAGGTAAAAAGTACAACAGTCATTTAGAGTGACTATCTTTTTTGAGGTAGTGCACCCAGTCAGACTAAGAAGTCCTTACCTAGCAAGCAAAGCTGTAAACAGGTTCAAATCTGAAGTGATTGTAATTATGTAATTACAAACAGTTCTACCACTGCGTTCCTTGATGTTTATTAGCTGGAATTGGAATATCAGTTTACTTCCTGAATTGACTGAATCAAAATGGCATCAATCCCAACCCTGCTAGCTGGGCAGCACCTTAATGTTGTCTAGTGGCAGTACTCAGTCAAGGGGATCTTCACTGCTCTTCACACACACACCAACCCTTCCCCCCTCCTCTGTCCAGTAGAAGCTCAGAGCCCCACCAGGGTTAAGTAATGAGGGTAACTCAACCCTTCCTTCCCCCCTCCCTTCTCCCTTCTTCATACTCCATCTCTTCCTCTCCCCCTACCACCCTTCTCTTTCTTCCATCTTCCCCCTCCCCCACACCCCCTCCTCCCTCCTCCATACTCCTCCTCCCCCTCCCCCTCCCCCTCCCTCACCCCCTGCCCCCTCCTTCCTCCTCCTCCCCTCCCCTGTCCCTCTTTTCTCATGAACTCCCTCCCTCCTCCCTTCTCCATACTCCATACTCCTCACCCTTCCCTCCTCCTCCCCTCCATTCCCTCCCTCCTCCCTTCTCCATACTCCTCCCCCTTCCCTCCTCCTCCCCTCCATTCCCTCATTCCTCCCTTCTCCATACTCCTCCTCCTCCCTTCTCCATACTCCTCCCCCTTCCCTCCTCCTCCCCTCTATTCCCTCCCTCCTCCCTTCTCCTCCTCCTCCTCCCTCCTCCATACTCCATACTCCTCCCCCCCTTCCCTCCTCCTCCCCTCCATTCCCTCCCTCCTCCCTTCTCCATACTCCTCCTCCTCCCCCCCCTCCCTCCCTTCTCCATACTCCTCCTCCTCCCCCCTCCCTCCTCCTCCTTCCCTCCCTCCTCCCTCCTCCCTTCTCCATACTCCTCCCCCTCCCCCCTCTCCTCCTCCCCTCCTTCCCTCCCTCCTCCCTTCTCCATACTCCTCCTCCCCCCCTCCCTCCTCCTCCTTCCCTCCCTCCTCCCTCCTCCCTTCTCCATACTCCTCCCCCTTCCCTCCTCCTCCCCTCCATTCCCTCCCTCCTCCCTTCTCCATACTCCTCCCCCTTCCCTCCTCCTCCCCTCCATTCCCTCCCTCCTCCCTCCTCCCTTCTCCATACTCCATACTCCATACTTTTCTCTTACATCAGACAACAGTCCATTGTCCTGACATTCAACATGGAGATCAAGGCAACGTTATCACATGTAGTCATCTATACCTCTAAATCCAAACCTGCCCAGCCCTCTTGATTCCTCCTCTGACATTGATCAGTAGATGATCAATGGGACGAGTTAAAGGCCCGTCCCTTAACTCCCTTAAAACAACAAATGGGCAGTTTGACCACTTTGTTTGCTATAATATGGCTGGAAATATCAGAGGGAGACTTTTAAGCCCTGGAATGCAACATGTTTGTTCTGTGTCTTGTCAAGGGTGTAGGAATGCAACATGTTAGTACTGTGTCTTGTTGTGGTTACTGTATACAAGGGTGTAGGAATGCAACATGTTAGTTCTGTGTCTTGTTGTGGTTACTGTATACAAGGGTGTAGGAATGCAACATGTTAGTACTGTGTCTTGTCGTGGTTACTGTATACAAGGGTGTAGGAATGCAACATGTTAGTACTGTGTCTTGTCGTGGTTACTGTATACAAGGGTGTAGGAATGCAACATGTTAGTTCTGTGTCTTGTCAAGGGTGTAGGAATGCAACATGATAGTACTGTGTCTTGTCGTGGTTACTGTATACAAGGGTGTAGGAATGCAACATGTTAGTACTGTGTCTTGTCGTGGTTACTGTATACAAGGGTGTAGGAATGCAACATGTTAGTACTGTGTCTTGTCAAGGGTGTAGGAATGCAACATGTTAGTACTGTGTCTTGTCAAGGGTGTAGGAATGCAACATGTTAGTACTGTGTCTTGTCAAGGGTGTAGGAATGCAACATGTTAGTTCTGTGTCTTGTCAAGGGTGTAGGAATGCAACATGTTAGTTCTGTGTCTTGTCAAGGGTGTAGGAATGCAACATGTTAGTTCTGTGTCTTGTCAAGGGTGTAGGAATGCAACATGTTAGTACTGTGTCTTGTCGTGGTTACTGTATACAAGGGTGTAGGAATGCAACATGTTAGTTCTGTGTCTTGTCGTGTTACTGTTACTGAATGCAACATGTTAGTACAAGGGTGTAGGAATGCAACATGTCTTAGTTCTGTGTCTTGTCGTGGTTACTGTATACAAGGGTGTAGGAATGCAACATGTTAGTACTGTGTCTTGTCGTGGTTACTGTATACAAGGGTGTAGGAATGCAACATGTTAGTACTGTGTCTTGTCGTTCTGTGTCTTCGTGGTTACTGTATACAAGGGTGGTTACTGTATACAAGGGTGTAGGAATGCAACATGTTAGTACTGTGTCTTGTCGTGGTTACTGTATACAAGGGTGTAGGAATGCAACATGTTAGTTCTGTGTCTTGTCGTGGTTACTGTATACAAGGGTGTAGGAATGCAACATGTTAGTTCTGTGTCTTGTTGTGGTTACTGTATACAAGGGTGTAGGAATGCAACATGTTAGTTCTGTGTCTTGTTGTGGTTACTGTATACAAGGGTGTAGGAATGCAACATGTTAGTTCTGTGTCTTGTTGTGGTTACTGTATACAAGGGTGTAGGAACACTGCATGGTACACTCCTGACATGCTCTGATGACGTACATTGTGACATCAGTAAATACCACTGTTCTGTTCCATGTCCTCTGCACTGCTTCCTAAATGGACCTCAGCTCTGCTGAAATGACCAGTTAGTCCAGGGCTGATTGAACCTTTTAGTTGGAGCTCCCTTCATTGAACAGGATTCCTGCACCCCCCCCCCACTCCTCTTATCCTTTTTACGGCAGACCTGGTCCCTGCTTCCTGTCGTTCCCCTGTCACCATGGATACCAACACATTAGACTCAACATCTCCCGGCAATTTGCCTTTCTAAAGGGCACCATGTTCTCTGGGTTTCAACTACGTCTTATTCTCCATCCCCCTTCCTCCTTCCATACATCCCTCCATCCATCCTTCCATCCATCCATCCATACATCCCTCCCTCCATCCCCCCTCCCTCCTTCCTTCCTTCCTTCCATCCATCCATCCATCCATCTATCCCTCCCTCCCTCCCTCCCTCCCTCCCTCCCTCCTTCCCTCCATCCCTCCCTCCCTCCCTCCCTCCCTCCCTCCCTCCCTCCCTCCCTCCCTCCCTCCCTCCCTCCCTCCCTCCCTCCCTCCCTTCCTCCCTCCTTCCTTCCTTCCTTCCTTCCTTCCTTCCCTTCCCTCCCTCCCTCCCTTCCCTTCCCTCCCTCCCTCCCTCCCTCCCTCCCTCCCCCTCCCTCCCTCCTTCCTTCCTTCCTTCCATCCATCCATCCATCTATCCCTCCCCTCCTCCTTCCTTCCATACATCCATCTATCCCTCCCTCCCTCCCTCCCTCCCCCCTCCCTCCCTCCCTCCCTCCCTCCCTCCTTCCTTCCATCCATCCATCCATCCATCTATCCCTCCCTCCCTTCCTTCCTTCCTTCCTTCCTTCCTTCCTTCCTTCCTTCCTTCCTTCCTTCCTTCCTTCCTTCCTTCCTTCCTTCCTTCCTCCTTCCTTCCATCCATCCATCTATCCCTCCCTCCCTCCCTCCTTCCTTCCTTCCTTCCTTCCATCTATCCCTCCATCGCTCCATCCATACATCCATCCATCCCCTGTCCTTCCTTCCTTCCTTCCTTCCTTCCTTCCTTCCTTCCTTCCTTCCTTCCTTCCTTCCTTCCTTCCCTCCCTCCCTCCCTCCCTCCCTCCCTCCCTCCCTCCCTCCCTCCCTCCA
This sequence comes from Oncorhynchus tshawytscha, assembly GCF_018296145.1. NCBI lineage: Eukaryota > Metazoa > Chordata > Actinopteri > Salmoniformes > Salmonidae > Oncorhynchus > Oncorhynchus tshawytscha. The sequence goes on from NW_024609466.1 coordinate 69,347, forward strand.
TCCCTCCCTCATTCCTTCCTTCCTTCCATCCATCCATCCCTCCATCGCTCCATCCATACATCCATCCATCCTTCCTTCCTTCCTTCCTTCCTTCCTTCCTTCCTTCCTTCCTTCCTTCCTTCCTTCCTTCCATCCATCCCTTCCATCCCTCCCTCCCTCCCTCCCTCCCTCCTTCCTTCCTTCCTTCCTTCCTTCCTTCCTTCCTTCCTTCCTTCCTTCCTTCCTTCCTTCCTTCCTTCCTTCCTTCCTTCCCCTTCCTCCCTCCCTCCCTCCCTCCCTCCCTCCTTCCTTCCTTCCATCCAGCCCTCCATCCCTCCATCCATCCCATCCATCCATCCATCCATCCATCCATCCATCCATCCCCCATCCATCCCTCCCCCCCCATCCCTATCCATCCCCATCCATCCCCCATCCATCCACCCATCCATCAATCCATCCCCCATCCATCCATCCATCCCCATCCATCCATCCATCCATCCATCCATCCATCCATCCATCCATCCATCCATCCATCCATCCATCCATCCATCTATCCATCCATGCACTCTGTTGCTCTTATGCTGCCTCTATACATTCTAGTGTTGTTAGTAGGTGTTTCTAGATGAACTCTATAGACATAGTGTTGTTAGTAGGTGTTTCTAGATATACTCTATGGACATAGTGTTGTTAGTAGGTGTCTCTAGATGTACTCTATGGACATAGTGTTGTTAGTATGTGTTTCTAGATATACTCTATGGACATAGTGTTGTTAGTAGGTGTTTCTAGATATACTCTATGTACATAGTGTTGTTAGTAGGTGTTTCTAGATGTACTCTATGGACAAAGTGTTGTTAGTAGGTGTTTCTAGATGTACTCTATAGACATAGTGTTGTTAGTAGGTGTTTCTAGATATACTCTATGGACATAGTGTTGTTAGTAGGTGTTTCTAGATATACTCTATGGACATAGTGTTGTTAGTAGGTGTTTCTAGATATACTCTATAGACATAGTGTTGTTAGTAGGTGTTTCTAGATATACTCTATAGACATAGTGTTGTTAGTAGGTGTTTCTAGATATACTCTATGGACATAGTGTTGTTAGTAGGTGTTTCTAGATATACTCTATAGACATAGTGTTGTTAGTAGGTGTTTCTAGATATACTCTATGGACATAGTGTTGTTAGTAGGTGTTTCTAGATATACTCTATGTACATAGTGTTGTTAGTAGGTGTTTCTAGATATACTCTATGGACATAGTGTTGTTAGTAGGTGTTTCTAGATATACTCTATGGACATAGTGTTGTTAGTAGGTGTTTCTAGATATACTCTATAGACATAGTGTTGTTAGTAGGTGTTTCTAGATGTACTCTATAGACATAGTGTTGTTAGTAGGTGTTTCTAGATGTACTCTATGGACATAGTGTTGTTAGTAGGTGTTTCTAGATATACTCTATAGACATAGTGTTGTTAGTAGGTGTTTCTAGATGTACTCTATAGACATAGTGTTGTTAGTAGGTGTTTCTAGATATACTCTATGGACATAGTGTTGTTAGTAGGTGTTTCTAGATGTACTCTATGGACATAGTGTTGTTAGTAGGTGTTTCTAGATGTACTCTATGGACATAGTGTTGTTAGTAGGTGTTTCTAGATGTACTCTATGGACATAGTGTTGTTAGTAGGTGTTTCTAGATGTACTCTATGGACATAGTGTTGTTAGTAGGTGTTTCTAGATGTACTCTATTACATAGTGTTGTTAGTAGGTGGATAGGTTACCACTAGGTTACCATTGAGGTTACCACTAGGTTACCACTAGGTTACCAATGAGGTTACCAACTGAGGTTACCATTGAGGTTACCACTAGGTTACCACTAGGTTACCAATGAGGTTACCAATGAGGTTACCAATGAGGTTACTACTGAGGTTACTACTGAGGTTACCACTGAGGTTACCACTAGGTTACCAATGAGGTTACCAATGAGGTTACTACTGAGGTTACTACTGAGGTTACCACTAGGTTACCAATGATGTTACCAATGAGGTTACTACTGAGGTTACTACTGAGGTTACCACTAGGTTACCATTGAGGTTACCACTAGGTTACCATTGAGGTTACCACTAGGTTACCACTAGGTTACCAATGAGGTTACCACTAGGTTACCAATGAGGTTACCACTAGGTTACCATTGAGGTTACCACTAGGTTGCCACTAGGTTACCACTAGGTTACCAATGAGGTTACTACTGAGGTTACCACTAGGTTACCATTGAGGTTGCCACTAGGTTACCATTGAGGTTGCCACTAGGTTACCACTAGGTTACCATTGAGGTTGCCACTAGGTTACCACTAGGTTACCAATGAGGTTACCACTAGGTTACCACTAGGTTACCAATAAGGTTACCACTAGGTTACCACTAGGTTATCACTAGGTTACCATTGAGGTTACCCCTAGGTTACCACTAGGTTACCACTAGGTTACCACTAGGTTACCAATGAGGTTACCAATGAGGTTACTACTGAGGTTACTACTGAGGTTACCATTGAGGTTACCACTAGGTTACCATTGAGGTTGCCACTAGGTTAACATTGATGTTACCACTAGGTTACCATTGAGGTTACCACTAGGTTACCACTAGGTTACCAATGAGGTTAGTACTGAGATACTACTGAGGGGATGGATGGATCAGATATACGCTTGGTTTCCACTGAGATCAGATTTGGGCTGCCTGTGTAAACTCAGCCACTGTGCCATACTAAATGTGGCCCAGGTCTCAGAGAGACAAAGTCATCATTCCAGACTGATATGGGGAAATGGGGTTTGTAGTTGGTGTTGACAGTAACACTGATTAGTGTATGATGAAACCATACACATTTCTCACCCATACATGGTCCCGTGTAGCTCAGTTGGTAGAGCATGGCATTTGCAACGTCAGGGTCAGAGTTGTGCATTCGATTCCCATGGGGAACCAGTATGAACGGGGAACATGGGGAACCAGTATGAACAAGGAACATGGGGAACCAGTATGAACGGGGAACATGGGGAACCAGTATGAACAAGGAACATGGGGAACCAGTATGAATGGGGAACATGGGGAACCAGTATGAACAAGGAACATGGGGAACCAGTATGAACGGGGAACATGGGGAACCAGTATGAACAAGGAACATGGGGAACCAGTATGAACGGGGAACATGGGGAACCAGTATGAACGGGGAACATGGGGAACCAGTATGAACAAGGAACATGGGGAACCAGTATGAACGGGGAACATGGGGAACCAGTATGAACAAGGAACATGGGGAACCAGTATGAACGGGGAACATGGGGAACCAGTATGAACAAGGAACATGGGGAACCAGTATGAACGGGAACATGGGGAACCAGTATGAACAAGGAACATGGGGAACCAGTATGAACGGGAACATGGGGAACCAGTATGAACAAAAATGTATGCACTCACTAGATGAATCCATACACATTCCCCCATACAAACAGACTTAAAGGTATTCTTCAATATCCAGTTCTGTAGTATGAACATTCTCACAAAGCACATGGCTTACTGTTCCTAAGTGCTATGTCAAGAGTAACCCCATGCAATTAGAATATTTAATAGGATCTCTATGGTAACCCCCATGTAATTAGAATATTTAATAGGATCTCTATGGTAACCCCCTTCACAGCTTCATCAAAGCAGTGCTTTCAGACCAGAATGTACATCTTGATCTCTCCTGTCTGAGGAACCGGGTGGCAGAGTTGGCTTCCCTAAGATGCTAAGTGGACTTGTACCTGTCAGTGAAAGATGATCAAATATCCAATATGCTGTTATACACGTATCTTTGATGCCATCCATCCTTTAACTGGCAGGGAAGGACTCAGCATGTCAGGGTTGTACATCATGTTAATAACTATGTATTGTTGTGCTCACTGTATACTAGGCTTGTGCATAGAATTTAAGAATTCATTAGGACCTACCTCTTGATGTACACTGTGGGCCTTTAAAGCCCTAAGAATCACAATTTTGTCGTGAGTTTGTGAGTCTACAGTACTGCCAGCCTCTCTCTGTTCATCCCTCCAGCCTCCCTCGGTTCATTCCTCCAGCCTCTCTCTGTTCATCCCTCTAGCCTCTCTCTGTTCATCCCTCCAGCCTCTCTGCTCATCCCTCCAGCCTCTCTGCTCATCCCTCTAGCCTCTCTCTGTTCATCCCTCCAGCCTCTCTCTGTTCATCCCTCCAGACTCGCTGTTCATCCCTCCAGCATCTCTCTGTTCATCCCTCCAGCCTCCCTCGGTTCATCCCTCCAGCCTCTCTGCTCATCCCTCCAGCCTCTCTCTGTTCATCCCTCCAGCCTCTCTCTGTTCATCCCTCCAGCCTCTCTCTGTTCATCCCTCCAGCCTCTCTCTGCTCATCCCTCCAGCCTCTTTTCATCCCTCCAGCCTCTCTCTGTTCATCCCTCCAGCCTCTGCTCATCCCTCCAGCCTCTCTCTGTTCATCCCTCCAGCTTCTCTCTGCTCATCCCTCCAGCCCCACTCTGCTCATCCCTCCAGCCTCTCTCTGCTCATCCTTCCAGCCTCTGCTCATACCTCCAGCCTCTGCTCATCCCTCCAGCCTCTCTCTGTTCATCCCTCCAGCCTCTCTCTGCTCATCCCTCCAGCCTCTGCTCATCCCTCCACTCTCTGTTCATCCCTCCAGCCTCTCTCTGTTCATCCCTCCAGTCTCTCTGTTCATCCCTCCAGCATCTCTCTGCTCATCCCTCCAGCCTCTCTCTGCTCATCCCTCCAGCCTCTGCTCATCCCTCCAGCCTCTCTCTGCTCATCCCTCCAGACTCTCTGTTTATCCCTCCAGCCTCTCTCTGTTCATCCCTCCAGATGTCCTTGTTCACCACAGGCAGATCAGACACCTGTCACTATTTTGTCACCTCCTAGTCACAAGGATGTCTGACACATCTCTTCCTCCAGCTGTCTGCCATCTTCTCCTCTCTCGGGTCCTTGACAACTCAAGAGCTGCGATGTCATACTTACTGCTCCACCACTTGTTCACAGTGATCGGTTTTACTAGAATATCCAAGAAACAGTAGTTCTACCATTTCATGACAATAACAGAACAGAGAATGTGTGTCATGGTAACGTGTGCATTGAGGAAACCAACCATGGTAGTTTGTTATTTCAGATGCAGTAGTCATACCAATACATAATGTCAAAGAACAGAAAAAACGATTGCAACTGAAATGCATGTATTGAGTTAAAAGAAACTAAATGTTGTTTGACATTGTTATGGTAATTGGCCTTGGGATCTAAGGCATCTGTCACTTTGACACTACAGTGCCTACGTCATTTCCACATTGTTAGGTTGTTTTGATGTTTTGTTTTATCCCGGCTTACATGGGCCTATGTGCCAATTAGTAATAACAGCGGCTGGATTACCACCCTGCAGCATCACTGCTTTCAACGCCCACCATATTCAACTGGAAATAGGCTTATATGCAGACCAAACCTTTGAAAAGAGAATATGCATATTTACATGTTAGAGCTGAGCTGTAAGGCTTCTTAATATTGAGTCCCAAATGGCACCCTATTCCTTACATAGTGCTCTACTTTACCTATGGGCTCTGGTCAAAGGTAGTGCACTATGTAGTGAATAGGGTGCCATTTGGGAGTTCATCAATGTGAAGGAGGCATTCAGCTCAGCTCTAACATGTAAATATGCATGTGTAATTTTCAAACGCTTTCGTCTGCGTTTAAGACTATTTCCAATATCAATAAGGTGGGCGTTCAAAGCATTGACATAGTATGTTTCACCATGCGTGTGATGCAGCCAGACAACAACAGCTGTGTGAATGGGGTGTGATGCAGCCAGACAACAACAGCTGTGTGAATGGGGTGTGATGCAGCCAGACAACAACAGCTGTGTGAATGGGGTGTGATGCAGCCAGACAACAACAGCTGTGTGAATGGGGTGTGATGCAGACAGACAACAACAGCTGTGTGAATGGGGTGTGATGCAGCCAGACAACAACAGCTGTGTGAATGGGGTGTGATGCAGCCAGAACAACAACAGCTGTGTGAATGGGGTGTGATGCAGCAGACAACAACAGCTGTGTGAATGGGGTGTGATGCAGCCAGACAACAACAGCTGTGTGAATGGGGTGTGATGCAGCCAGACAACAACAGCTGTGTGAATGGGGTGTGATGCAGCCAGACAACAACAGCTGTGTGAATGGGGTGTGATGCAGCCAGACAACAACAGCTGTGTGAATGGGGTGTGATGCAGCCAGACAACAACAGCTGTGTGAATGGGGTGTGATGCAGCCAGACAACAACAGCTGTGTGAATGGGGTGTGATGCAGACAGACAACAACAGCTGTGTGAATGGGGTGTGATGCAGCCAGACAACAACAGCTGTGTGAATGGGGTGTGATGCAGCCAGAACAACAACAGCTGTGTGAATGGGGTGTGATGCAGCCAGACAACAACAGCTGTGTGAATGGGGTGTGATGCAGCCAGACAACAACAGCTGTGTGAATGGGGTGTGATGCAGCCAGACAACAACAGCTGTGTGAATGGGGTGTGATGCAGCCAGACAACAACAGCTGTGTGAATGGGGTGTGATGCAGCCAGACAACAACAGCTGTGTGAATGGGGTGTGATGCAGCCAGACAACAACAGCTGTGTGAATGGGGTGTGATGCAGCCAGACAACAACAGCTGTGTGAATGGGGTGTGATGCAGACAGACAACAACAGCTGTGTGAATGGGGTGTGATGCAGACAGACAACAACACTGTGTGAATGGGGTGTGATGCAACAGACACAACAGCTGTGTGAATGGGGTGTGATGCAGCCAGACAACAACAGCTGTGTGAATGGGGTGTGATGCAGCCAGAACAACAACAGCTGTGTGAATGGGGTGTGATGCAGCCAGACAACAACAGCTGTGTGAATGGGGTGTGATGCAGCCAGACAACAACAGCTGTGTGAATGGGGTGTGATGCAGCCAGACAACAACAGCTGTGTGAATGGGGTGTGATGCAGCCAGACAACAACAGCTGTGTGAATGGGGTGTGATGCAGCCAGACAACAACAGCTGTGTGAATGGGGTGTGATGCAGCCAGACAACAACCAGACAACAACAGCTGTGTGAATGGGGTGTGATGCAGCCAGACAACAACAGCTGTGTGAATGGGGTGTGATGCAGCCAGACAACAACAGCTGTGTGAATGGGGTGTGATGCAGCCAGAACAACAACAGCTGTGTGAATGGGGTGTGATGCAGCCAGAACAACAACAGCTGTGTGAATGGGGTGTGATGCAGCCAGACAACAACAGCTGTGTGAATGGGGTGTGATGCAGCCAGACAACAACAGCTGTGTGAATGGGGTGTGATGCAGCCAGACAACAACAGCTGTGTGAATGGGGTGTGATGCAGCCAGACAACAACAGCTGTGTGAATGGGGTGTGATGCAGCCAGACAACAACAGCTGTGTGAATGGGGTGTGATGCAGACAGAACAACAACAGCTGTGTGAAGGTGTGATGCAGCCAGAACAACAACAGCTGTGAATGGGGTGTGATGCAGCCAGAACAACAACAGCTGTGTGAATGGGGTGTGATGCAGCCAGACAACAACAGCTGTGTGTGATGAAGAAAACCAGACAACAACAGCTGTGTGAATGGTGTGTGATGCAGCCAGAACAACAACAGCTGTGTGAATGGGGTGTGATGCAGACAGAACAACAACAGCTGTGTGAATGGGGTGTGATGCAGCCAGAACAACAACAGCTGTGTGAATGGGGTGTGATGCAGCCAGACAACAACAGCTGTGTGAATGGGGTGTGATGCAGCCAGACAACAACAGCTGTGTGAATGGGGTGTGATGCAGCCAGACAACAACAGCTGTGTGAATGGGGTGTGATGCAGACAGACCAACAACAGCTGTGTGTTATCAGTAAGTAGTGTACAGGGCCAGATCAGATGGCAGAGTTGTCTTGGGAGGTTTCACGTGTGCTTTGAAGCGTCCTTTTTCTTTGCGCACACACACACAAATACACACACACACACACACACACACACACACACACACATTGTCTGCCACACACACACACACACACAAACAAACACACACACACACACGACACACGCACATACACACACCCACACAGGCGTGCACACACACAAACATGCACACACACATTGACACGCACCCGCAAGCGAGCGCACACACACACACACACACAAACAGACACTCGCGCACACACACGGTAGCATTAGCATGTCAATAAGACACACAGCCTCGTCCAGGTAATGTTGGATAAGAAGAAAACATAATTATATCAGCAATATTTGAAATGGAGATTGGTGTTCTGGCATCATCTCTGGAGGTGGCTGTTTCAGCTGTGAAATACAGGTCCCTCCAAAATGGCCCCCAAAGGGCACATAGGGTTATGGGCAAAAGGAGTGCACTATAAAGTGTGCGATCTGGGATGCAGCTTTAGACTAACAAAGAGGTTCATTATCATGTTCTCTTGGTGTTTCCTTTAACAAAAACATATTTCAACTGTATCTCTGTGGAGGGTACACTGGTTTGCTGCTGTGTGGAGAGAGAATGTGTTATAGTTCTCCTTCAACACCTGTCTCTAGATCTATTGTCTGCTGTGTGGAGAGAGAATGTGTTATAGTTCTCCTTCAACACCTGTCTCTAGACCTACTGTCTGCTGTGTGGAGAGAGAATGTGTTATAGTTCTCCTTCAACACCTGTCTCTAGACCTACTGTCTGCTGTGTGGAGAGAGAATGTGTTATAAGACTCCTTCAACACCTGTCTAGACCTACTGTCTGCTGTGTGGAGAGAGATGTGTTAAGACTCCTTCAACACCTGTTACCTACTGTCTGCTGTGTGGAGTTCTCCTTCAACACCTGTCTCTAGACCTACTGTCTGCTGTGTGGAGAGAGAATGTGTTATAGTTCTCCTTCAACACCTGTCTCTAGACCTACTGTCTGCTGTGTGGAGAGAGAATGTGTTATAGTTCTCCTTCAACACCTGTCTCTAGACCTACTGTCTGCTGTGTGGAGAGAGAATGTGTTATAGTCTCTCCTTCAACACTTCAACACTGTGTGGAGAGAGAATGTGTTATAGTTCTCCTTCAACACCTGTCTCTAGACCTACTGTCTGCTGTGTGGAGAGAGAATGTGTTATAGTTCTCCTTCAACACCTGTCTCAGTTCTACTGTCCTGTGTTATAGTTCTCTTAGACCTACTGTCTGCTGTGTGGAGAGAGAATGTGTTATAGTTCTCCTTCAACACCTGTCTCTAGACCTACTGTCTGCTGTGTGGAGAGAGAATGTGTTATAGTTCTCCTTCAACACCTGTCTCTAGACCTACTGTCTGCTGTGTGGAGAGAGAATGTGTTATAGTTCTCCTTCAACACCTGTCTCTAGACCTACTGTCTGCTGTGTGGAGAGAGAATGTGTTATAGTTCTCCTTCAACACCTGTCTCTAGACCTACTGTCTGCTGTGTGGAGAGAGAATGTGTTATAGTTCTCCTTCAACACCTGTCTCTAGACCTACTGTCTGCTGTGTGGAGAGAGAATGTGTTATAGTTCTCCTTCAACACCTGTCTCTAGACCTACTGTCTGCTGTGTGGAGAGAGAATGTGTTATAGTTCTCCTTCAACACCTTCAACACCTGTTCTCCTTCAACACCTGTCTCTAGACCTACTGTCTGCTGTGTGGAGAGAATGTGTTATAGTTCTCCTTCAACACCTGTCTCTGCTGTGTGGAGAGAGAATGTGTTATAGTTCTCCTTCAACACCTGTCTCTAGACCTACTGTCTGCTGTGTGGAGAGAGAATGTGTTATAGTTCTCCTTCAACACCTGTCTCTAGACCTACTGTCTGCTGTGTGGAGAGAGAATGTGTTATAGTTCTCAACACCTTCAACACTGTCCTGTCTCCTTAGACCTACTGTCTGCTGTGTGGAGAGAGAATGTGTTATAGTTCTCCTTCAACACCTGTCTCTAGACCTACTGTCTGCTGTGTGGAGAGAGAATGTGTTATAGTTCTCCTTCAACACCTGTCTCTAGACCTACTGTCTGCTGTGTGGAGAGAGAATGTGTTATAGTTCTCCTTCAACACCTGTCTCTAGACTACTGTCTGCTGGAGAGAGAATGTGTTATAGTTCTCCTTCAACACCTGTCTCTAGATCTACTGTCTGCTGTGTGGAGAGAGAATGTGTTATAGTTCTGCTGTGTGGAGAGAGAATGTGTTATAGTACTCCTTCAACACCTGTCTCTAGATCTACGGTCTGCTGTGTGGAGAGAGAATGTGTTATAGTTCTCCTTCAACACCTGTCTCTAGACCTACTGTCTGCTGTGTGGAGAGAGAATGTGTTATAAGACTCCTTCAACAGTCTGCCAGGCTGTCTGGTTCATATATACTGTCACTGAAACCATAAGAAGAAAGATCAAGAAAAGGAGGAGGAGGAAGAGAGGAGGAAGAGACTTTATGTAATGTAGCATTATGCAACACACACAAACACAACTACACACACACACACACACACACACGCACACACACACACACACACACACACACACACACACACACACACACACACACACACACACACACACACACACACACACACACACACACACACACACACAACTACACACACACACACACACACACACACACACACACACACACACACACACACACACACACACACACACACACACACACACACACACACACACACACACACACACACACACAACACACACACACACACACACACACACACACACACACACACACACACAACACACACACACACACAACACACACACACACACACACACACACATACACACTACACACACACACACACACACACACACACACACACACACACACACACACACACACACACACACACACACACACACACACACACACACACACACACACACACACACCTGGGGGAAATCAGAATACAGCAATCTCTTTTTAATTACTTTGAATATGGTAATGTCTTTCTGTTTAGATCTGTTTTCTAAATACATCTGACATGACTCACACCAAACAAATGTGGTTATTGATATAGTTTAACCTTTTAACCTTTATTTAGGCAGGGGGAGCCCCATTGAGACCAAGGTCTATGTTTTGAGGGAGCCCTTCACATAGTCCAATAAATGACCTAAAATGACAGGGAGCTTCGGAAACACACACAGATGAATACAAATATGAATGGGTTCCATACCCTCATTCCAAAAACACATTGCATGTCTTCGTGCTCATCTCCTCGAACTGAGAAAACATGACTCTATTTTAAATGATAGTGATGCAAACTGAGAGGTATAGGGAGATCACGTGGCATAATATTGGTGTGCTATCTCGTTCTAAAGCAGGCAGTTGTATAAGAGTTCAAAAGAGGACTATGTGCATGAATTCAGGGAAAACATTTGCCAGCCGCGTCCACAAAGGCGTGATTAAAATCCCTCCTGGCCATGGGTAAACATCACTTCATTTTCTCACATGGCCTGAACATGGGTTAGTCAGTATCTCCAGTGGCTTCCATCAACATGGGTTAGTCAGTATCTCCAGTGGCTTCCATCAACATTAAAGGTGCACTCTGCAATATATACTGCTGTTCATTGGTCATTTCAATGAAAGCATCTCCAGCCCCATCCCTCAGCTTAATAGCAAACTATGTGACGGGGCTGCAGTTTTCTTTCGTTTTTTTGAATGAAGTATCTTTTCTAATTCAAGAGGATGGATGTGTTGAATGTTAATCTACTCACTATCCAGTACAGTACAGTACAGTGTGGATGTCTTGGATTTGGAAGGAGCTGACACATGCTCAACTGTTTCCCCTTCTTTGTGTAATAACACTCAGATTACCACAGCTCAAAAACAGGAAGTACTGAAACCATAGAGTGTCTGAACTGACATCAGTTTAATCCTCTCACTACCCACTGTACATGTCACTTCCCTTTCACCAAGCTTATTAAGGCTAATTCTTAATTCACTGATCCTCTTTTTCATGGATTCACGCCCAAATTCGGCTGTTGCTTTATCTGCTTAGAGGACGAATAGTGATGGACAAGCGTACGCACGCACGCACGCATGCACGCGCGCACACACACACACACACACACACACACACACACACACACACACACACACACACACACACACACACACACACACACACACACACACACACACACACACAGAGAGTTTTGTATTGCTATCCTTGTGGGGACCAAATCATTGATTTCCTGTCACGCCCTGACCTTAGAGAGCCCATTTTATTTCTCTATTTGGTTAGGTCAGGGTGTGATGTGGGGTGGGCATTCTATGTTTTTGTTTTCTATGATTTTGTATATCTATGTTTTGGCCGGGTATGGTTCTCAATCAGGGACAGCTGTCCATCGTTGTCTCTGATTGGGAATCATACTTAGGTAGCCCTTTTCCCCTCCTTTTAGTGTGGGTAGTTGACTTTGTTAGAGGCATCGTAGCCTAAGTTAAGCTTCACGGTCGTTTCTTTGTTTTGTTGTTTTGTTGGCGACATTTACCTAATAAACAGAAATGTACGCTCACCACGCTGCACCTTGGTCCGCTTCTTACGACACCCGTGACATTTCCATTCTAACCATTCTAACCCTTCTAACCATTCTAACCCTAACCATTCTAACCCTAACCATAATTGTTGGGAGCTCTTGGCCTTTCCTGTTCTCTCACCGTCTCCAGACCGGTCGGATGTACAGTATAGAAACGGGGCAGAAAGTTGCAATAGGCTCGTGCAACCCTAGGTTAGATAACAGCATAAACAGAAACCCTCTTAAACCTACCCATAATTATAACCCTAAACCTAACCCCTAAGCCTAAAATAGCATTTTTCCTTATGGGGACCAGCAGATATTTACCCCATCCCCAGAATTTTCCTTGTTTTGCTATACTTGTGAGGACATCTGGTACCAACAAGGATAGTTAAACAAAAATACACACATATATACACACACACACACACACACACACACACACACACACACAAACACTCCCTCTCCGTGTAGATAGCTTGACCTTACTTCACGTGCCTTCCTGTTCGATCACTAGTGTTGCACACTAATGAGTGTGTGCTGCAGGCAGAGAAATGCAGAGCCATGGCTTTTGTGTCAGTCAGTCAGTCAACCTGGTTCTCTGGCTCCCAATCTGATCATTAGTAGTAGTGCTGTCTGTCTGTCTGTCTGTCGTTCCTGTTGCTGCAGTCATGGGATTCTAACCAACACTCGTATTCACTTAATGCTCAGGGCAGGGTACCATTACTGTTAGAGACAGGGTACTATTACTGTTAGAGACAGGGTACTATTACTGTTAGAGAAAGGGTACCATTACTGTTAGAGACAGGGTACCATTACTGTTAGAGACAGGGTACCATTACTGTTAGAGACAGGGTACCATTACTGTTGGAGACAGGGTACCATTACTGTTAGAGACAGGGTACCATTACTGTTAGAGACAGGGTACCATTACTGTTAGAGACAGGGTACCATTACTGTTAGAGACAGGGTACCATTACTGTTAGAGACAGGGTACCCATTACTGTTAGAGACAGGTACCATTACCATTACAGGGGGTACCATTACTGTTAGAGGGTACCATTACTGTTAGGGTACCATTACTGTTAGAGACAGGGTACCATTAGACAGGGTACCATTACTGTTAGAGACAGGGTACCATTACTGTTAGAGACAGGGTACCATTACTGTTAGAGACAGGGTACCATTACTGTTAGAGACAGGGTACCATTACTGTTAGAGACAGGGTACCATTACTGTTAGAGACAGGGTACCATTACTGTTCAGGACAGGGTACCATTACTGTTAGAGACAGGGTACCATTACTGTTAGAGACAGGGTACCATTACTGTTAGAGACAGGGTACCATTACTGTTAGAGACAGGGTACCATTACTGTTAGAGACAGGGTCCCATTACAAAATGTATTTGTCTAACTAACCCAATATACCATTTAGCAGAAGCTTTATATTTGCAGTTCAGACCTACTATGTTTTATACCTCAAATCAAATCAAATGTATTTATATAGCCCTTCGTACATCTGAGTAGAATAGTTATACGACACTTCGATGCCTTTGTGACTGCTTTTATGTGATCAAACTGTGGTGCATTATGGGAATCACAGAATTGACACAGTCAATTCTTCTAATAATCTTAGGCTTGTATGTGCTGATCTAGGATCAGGTCCTCCTCGTCCATATAACGTCATTCATTATTATCTAAAAGATAAAACGGATCCTGTATCAGCTATCCCACTCTGAGACGCTTTGTGAATACTGGTCTATGAAGTTGATGTTGTTGGCCATTGCTGTCCCGCTCACTCATGTTCTTCACAAGGTTTTACCATCCAGAACCTCATTGTCCCTTTTCTTGGTCATGAACAGGGTGTCTGTACCATGACAACAGCCTTCCTTCACTTCTTCTTTCTGGCGTCGTTCTGCTGGGTCCTGACGGAGGCTTGGCAGTCCTACATGGCCGTTACTGGGAAGGTCCGCACCAGGCTCATCAGGAAGAGGTTCCTCTGTCTGGGATGGGGTGAGTGTCTCTGTCTGGGATGGGGAGAGTGTCTCTGTCTGGGATGGGGTGAGTGTCTCTGTCTGGGATGGGGTGAGTGTCTCTGTCTCATGGGTCATGACTCTGAAATGTCTTGGTCTCTCTCTATTGGTTCGTAGCTCTGTTCTTTAATGTGTCTATTTATCTCTCTGCCCCTCCCTTCTCTCTCTCTCTCTCTCTCTCTCTCTCGCTCTCTCTTCATCTGGGATGTTGTTGTCTCTGTCGTCCTCCTGTCAGCTAGGTTCTGTGTTGCAGTGCTGATGTGCTCCCTCCATTCCAACTCTCCTAGGGATCTGTAAATGGACTTCCCTTGGGCTGCAGGGAGATTGACTAGCTGGCCTGGTGGTGGTTTCCTCATAGGAGTTATCTGATAGCTAGGATTTAACCAAGGCCTCTGCAGTGTTTTAGCACAGCGAGGCTTGTCTTGTTGTTGTTGTTTTTCAGGGTACAGCTAGCTAAACGAGAGTCATAAAGGAAAGTAGTGTATGTATGATTATTATTAAGTATGTCTATATAGATATACATCAGGCCACAGAGAACGAGAGAGAGAGAGAGAGAGAGAGAGAGAGAGAGAGAGAATGGACTACAGTATACAGTGATGCTATAGCAGGGGCCGGGCTGTGTGTGTAGACTACTGTGAGAGGAGGGAGAGAGAGAGATGACTCTCTAGCAGGGGCCGGGCTGTGTGTGTAGACTACTGTGAGAGGAGGGAGAGAGAGAGATGACTCTCTAGCAGGGTCTGTGCTTTGTGTGTAGACTACTGTGAGAGGAGGGAGAGAGAGAAATGACTCTCTAGCAGGGGCCGTGCTGTGTGTGTAGGCTACTGTGAGAGGAGGGAGAGAGAGGTGATGCTTCTAGCAGGGGCTGGGCTGTGTGTGTAGGCTACTGTGAGTGGAGGGAGAGAGAGGTGATGCTGTAGCAGGGACCGGGCTCTATGTGTAGGCTACTGTGAGAGGAGGGAGAGAGAGGTGATGCTGTAGCAGGGGCCGGGCTGTGTGTGTAGGCTACTGTGAGTGTGAGCAAGTGACACAGGAACAGGGAGGAGGGAGGGAGAGATGAGATACCTCAACCAACCAAGCCAACTCTCGCTGTAGTAGACTAATAGCTAGCTAGCTAGGCTAATTATCATCCAATATGATGACGTAGTATCTGTCTTGACTGCATCAAACAGGGAGAAGCTAGTTAAGCTAGCTAGATAGGCTAATTATCATCCAATATGATGACGTAGTATCTGTCTTGACTGCATCAAATAGGGAGAAGCTAGTTAAGCTAGCTAGCTAGGCTAATTATCATCCAATATGATGACATAGTATCTGTCTTGGCTGCATCAAACAGGGAGAAGCTAGTTAAGCTAGCTAGCTAGGCTAATTATCAACCAATATGATGACATAGTATCTGTCTTGGCTGCATCAAACAGGGAGAAGCTAGTTAAGCTAGCTAGCTAGGCTAACTGAGGCTGCATGCACTTTCTCTTCCTACAAACAACAACTCCATTCAGAATATAATGTAGCAGGCTACCTGTTGGCTCTGGGTCGTTGTAGCCTGTCCTTTTCCTTTGAAGGGAAATTAAAACATTTTTACCATTTTTTAATCTTCAACATCCCAACATCAACATGTGAAACTGGCGCGTTTCTTTATTTTGTAGTAAAAAGTGACCAACCAATTAGAAGGCGAAGTAAAATTACAAGATGCACACGGATGGTGTCATTGGAAACACTTATCTTCCTGTATCTTCTTTACTACAAATCATAGAAACACTCCATTTTAACATATGTTGATGTTGAATTAACATATGTTGATTCCATCATTTTAATTACATCTTCCATTGATTAGATATCTCCTAATGTTTGTGCCACACAGAGGCTCTATGACTGTAGCCTGTTGCCGCTTTGATGACTTCTGATTGGCCAACAACAACAACATGCAAAATTGCAACAACAAATTATACCATTTCTCTCTGTCTCTACTGCAGCAGTCGTGTTCTGATCTGTATGGGTCCTTCTGGACTAATCAGTTAAAATGACACATACCAGAGACCCATGACATTCATATCAGATCCGACAGTATTTAGAATTCTGGATCCAGACAGGCTCTGGTCCTGGATCAGGTCTCAGGTATTCGGGTACAGGTGGGTCTGTGAAGACCTCTATGGACGTCTCATCCAAGGACCTCTTACTTATAGCAAAGACACTTCCCAAATCTCTATTAAGAATCCAATTGATTACGAAAGAGCCCACACACTCATTCCTCCTGTTACCTAGCAACAAACACGACTCTCTCTCTTCATTCGTCATTGCAGTTCTAGGCCGAACTACAATAGGGACAATGTTACCGATAAAGCAAATTGAAATTGAATAGAGAGAGAGAGAGAGAGAGAGAGAGAGAGACAGAGACAGAGAGAGAGACAGAGACAGAGAGAGAGAGAGAGAGACAGAGAGAGAGACAGAGAGAGAGAGAGACAGAGAGAGAGAGAGAGAGAGGTGAATAGGTAAAGGCTGATATATATAGACAGTCTAAATGTAAATGATAAAACCGTGTGGTCTTGGTCGATGTTAGAAGGTTAGATGTTGTATGGTCATGTTAGGCGAGAAGAAAATAGATGAGTTGTATCTGTGCTGTATTTTTTGTCCTGCAACTGCACAGAACTTAATATGAGAGGATGTCTCTGAGAACAAATGACAGTAAACTCATCCACTGTAGCATCTCTGTAGACTCATCCACTGTAGCATCTCTGTAGACTCATCCATTGTAGCAGCTCTGTAGACTCATCCAGTGTAGCATCTTTGTAGACTCATCCATTGTAGCATCTCTGTAGACTCATCCATTGTAGCATCTCTGTAGACTCATCCATTGTAGCATCTCTGTAGACTCATCCATTGTAGCATCTCTGTAGACTCATCCATTGTAGCATCTCTGTAGACTCATCCATTGTAGCATCTCTGTAGACGTATCCACTGTAGCATCTCTGCAGACTCATCCATTGTAGCAGCTCTGTAGACTCATCCAGTGTAGCATCTTTGTAGACTCATCCATTGTAGCAGCTCTGTAGACTCATCCATTGTAGCATCTCTGTAGACTCATCCATTGTAGCATCTCTGTAGACTCATCCATTGTAGCAGCTCTGTAGACTCATCCATTGTAGCATCTCTGTAGACTCATCCATTGTAGCAGCTCTGTAGACTCATCCATTGTAGCAGCTCTGTAGACTCATCCATTGTAGCATCTCTGTAGACTCATCCATTGTAGCATCTCTGTAGACTCATCCATTGTAGCATCTCTGTAGACGTATCCACTGTAGCATCTCTGCTGACTCATCCATTGTAGCAGCTCTGTAGACTCATCCAGTGTAGCATCTTTGTAGACTCATCCATTGTAGCAGCTCTGTAGACTCATCCATTGTAGCATCTCTGTAGACTCATCCATTGTAGCATCTCTGTAGACTCATCCATTGTAGCAGCTCTGTAGACTCATCCATTGTAGCATCTCTGTAGACTCATCCATTGTAGCAGCTCTGTAGACTCATCCATTGTAGCAGCTCTGTAGACTCATCCATTGTAGCATCTCTGTAGACTCATCCATTGTAGCATCTCTGTAGACTCATCCATTGTAGCAGCTCTGTGAGGATACGATACTGTCATGGGTTTGTTTTCTATGAAAGTATGAGTCAACAGTTATCTCTGTGGGGTTTATAGTTTAAAGTAGGAATTGATTTTCTCATCTTGTTCAGATTGTAAATATTAGCTTTTTTTTACAGTAAATCAAGCAACGTTGGTGTGTGTGCTTAGTGTGTGTTTACATGAACGTGTGTGTAGATCAGAGCTCTGGAGGCTACGTGATTTATGCCATAGCGCCGTACATTAGAGGCCCATTTACCTCTTCAGCACTGGGAGAGACGTGGACGACCACAAGGTCTCCGCCCCCACCTCCAGGAAATGTGACTGCATCAGTAAATCCCTCCCAGACTGTGTGTGTGTGTGTGTGTGTGTGTGTGTGTGTGTGTGTGTGTGTGTGTGTGTGTGTGTGTCTGTGTGTGTCTGTGTGTCTGTCTGTCTGTCTGTCTGTCTGTCTGTCTGTCTGTCTGTCTGTCTGTCTGTCTGTCTGTCTGTCTGTCTGTCTGTCTGTCTGTCTGTCTGTCTGTCTGTCTGTCTGTCTGTCTGTCTGTGTGTGTGTGTGTGTGTGTGTGTGTGTGTGTGTGTGTGTGTGTGTGTCTGTGTGTGTCTGTGTCTGTCTGTGTGTCTGTCTGTGTGTCTGTCTGTGTGTGTGTGTGTGTGTTCCCGGGCCATGCCCGAGAGGGAAGGTGTTTATATTCCAGGATGGACTGCAACAATCCATAACAGAGATCCAGGTGGTGTAGAGGGGGAACAAGCCCCATGTACCAGAGAGGGAGACCCACTGTAGTCTCTCATAGGGATTGTTTTCATTGTGTTACTGTGTGTGTAGGTAGCACTGCTCTTAAAGCTAGAATCCCACATTGAAACAATAACAAAGTGGCCACCCCTCCTCTGTTTTGGAAAAAGAAAGTTGAGTGACGGGCCTGAAGAAATGTAACCACATTCAAATGCATAGATGTATCTACGGATGTAAGGACTGACCCTCCATTTAATCAAGTTATAAAATATAGTTTTTGGGGCGGCAGGTAGCCTAGTGGTTAGAGCGTTGTGTCAGTAACCAGCAGGTAGCCTAGTGGTTAGAGTGTTGGGCCAGTAACCAGCAGGTAGCCTAGTGGTTAGAGCGTTGGGCCAGTAACCAGCAGGTAGCCTAGTGGTTAGAGCGTTGGGCCAGTAACCAGCAGGTAGCCTAGTGGTTAGAGCGTTGGGCCAGTAACCAGCAGGTAGCCTAGTGGTTAGAGTGTTGGGCCAGTAACCAGCAGGTAGCCTAGTGGTTAGAGCGTTGTGTCAGTAACCAGCAGGTAGCCTAGTGGTTAGAGCGTTGTGTCAGTAACCAGCAGGTAGCCTAGTGGTTAGAGCGTTGTGTCAGTAACCAGCAGGTAGCCTAGTGGTTAGAGCGTTGTGTCAGTAACCAGCAGGTAGCCTAGTGGTTAGAGCGTTGGGCCAGTAACCAGCAGGTAGCCTAGTGGTTAGAGCGTTGTGTCAGTAACCAGCAGGTAGCCTAGTGGTTAGAGTGATTGGCCAGTAACCAGCAGGTAGCCTAGTGGTTAGAGCGTTGGGCCAGTAACCAACAGGTAGCCTAGTGGTTAGAGCGTTGGGCCAATAACCAGCAGGTAGCCTAGTGGTTAGAGCGTTGGGCCAATAACCAGCAGGTAGCCTAGTGGTTAGAGCATTGTGTCAGTAACCAGAAGGTTGCTTGATCGAATCGCTGAGCTGACAAGGTAAAAATCTGTCGTTCAGCTCCTGAACAAGGCAGTTAACTCACTGTTCCCTGGTAGGCTGTCATTGTAAATATGAATTTGTTCTTAACTGACTTGCCTAATTTAATAAAAGTGTGTGTTTAACCGGGGACATTTCTCGTGTGGGGCGACCATCATAACCACTACACTACGGAAACTGCTGGCAGAAGCAGCTACAAGGAGTTAACTGTATTTTACTGATATTATTTGCATTTAAATTTACTCCCATTATGAGGCATTCATGAAAAGCAAAGTTCTCTGTTACAAATCAGGGACTTCTCACGTGTCAGAGATCTCTTGTGGACCCGGTTTTGAACCGGAGACATATCTTGTGTGAGTCAAGCATGAAAAGCACTCGACTCTACTGAAACTGAGAGTTCAAGAATCTACAAGGAGTAATAAGAATTTCACTGATATTCTTTGCATGTAATTCCCATAATGAGGTATTCAAGAAAAGCAGCATTCTCTGTTACAAATCAGGTGCTTCTCGTATGTATCAGAGAAATGTGTTTTTGCACCGGGGACCTTTCTCGTGTGAGGCAAACGTGATAACCACTACACTACGGAAACTGCTGTTTGAATTAGTAAACGGAATCATTTTCTGAGGCTATACAATGTTTGTTTACATTTACATTGTGTACAAACATTGGGGTAAATCATACTTATATTTGTGGTTCTGACGGGGTACGACAGTTGAACTAAGCTCATGAGGCATTTATAAGTTATATTCTTCAAGAATCAATGGGTATATATCATTCATTTATAAAACAAAAAATGGATCTAGCAACTAAGGATTCTATCTTTAAATACACTAAGCTTCTTATCTTGACTGGAGTTCTATCTGCAGAACACTGCCTCTATGGAGCTAATGATGAAGGAGATAGTTAACCTGCACATTCTGGGCAACATTCTGGATGACATTCTGTATGACATTCTGTATGACGGCTGTATGACATTCTGTATGACATTCTGTATGACGGCTGTATGACGGCTGTATGACGGCTGTATGACATTCTGTATGAGATTCTGTATGACGGCTGTATGACATTCTGTATGACATTCTGTATGACATTCTGTATGACATTCTGTATGACGGCTGTATGACATTCTGTATGACATTCTGTATGACGGCTGTATGACGGCTGTATGACATTCTGTATGAGATTCTGTATGACGGCTGTATGACATTCTGTATGACGGCTGTATGACGGCTGTATGACGGCTGTACGGCACAATGAAACAAGCATTCAGAACTACCTGTCTTATTGTTCATGTGTTCGTTCTTGTCTTTTTCAGGATTACCTGCCCTGGTGGTTGCCGTCTCAATGGGATTCACCAAAGCAAAAGGCTATGGGACACCCCAATAGTATGTTCTTTTCTCACTTCTTTCTGCCTGTGTGTCACCTTGGTAGTTGTGATATTTTAGTAAGGATTATAATGTATAGCATGTGGCATTTGCTCATGGTTATCACTGTCTTTGTTTTCACCTGGAAAGCCTCATACTAATTGTGTCAATGGTCATTTAAATCAGAAGAGTTTCATTTGCAGAAATGTTGGTAAATGAGCTTTTATTGTTTAAAGAACTTATGAAAGAGATGTGTGTGTTTTCTCACTATCTAATCATGGCGTGGGCTTGTTCAATTACAAAGGAGAGCATCACACTCTGGGAGTTTAATAACCAACGTTTGACAGACAAGCTGTCTTCATCAGGGTGTAATGACAAACACTGCTGGTCACTACTTTATATACTTTGAAAGGACACACACCGGTTTCTGTAATCAAGGGGTTGTTCAATGACACGTATTTGTTTCAAATCTATCACAACGATGGTTTCATTTCAGAGAGACAAAGAATCATGTGTTTTTTTGCTAAATGTTACACATCCGCCTCACTCAGATAAATAAGTAGTTCTACTAGGTTTTACACAGTCAAATGTAACAAATGACTACATTTTTAATAAAGAACTTTATTATAAAGAACAGTATTACAAAAATGTAAAATAATAATAATAATATTGCTTCTTTAACGAGGACAACAGTTTTCAGCTGTGCTAACATAATTGCAAAAGTGTTTTATAATAATCAGTTAGCCTTTTAAAATGATAAACTTGGATTAGCTAACACAACGTGCCATTGGAACACAGGAGTGATGGTTGCTGATAATGGGCCTCTGTACGCCTATGTAGATATTCCATTAAAAATCAGCCGTTTCCAGCTACAATAGTCATTTAAAACATTAACAATGTCTACACTGTATTTCTGATCAATTTGATGTTTTTTTAATGGACAATGGCTTTTCTTTCAAAAACACAGACATTTCTAAGTGACCCCAAACTTTTGAACGGTAGAGTGAATGTAAAACATTTACATTTGACATTTGAGTGATTAAGCAGATGCTGTTATGCAGGCAGACTTACATTACAGGTGGTGCATTCATCCTAAGATAGCTGGGTGGGACAACAACATATCACAGTTAAAGATATTTCATTCCATCTAAACGGTGGATATATTTAGCGTTTTGCAAAAAAATATTGTTTTATTTCACATCTAAAATCTGTGAATTAAAAAAATCTGAGAGCAATAATATATTAAACACACAGGAATGTACCCACATGCAATGATTTCTGAAGAAAAAACACAAATGTGAAAACTTGGTTAGCTAGGCTAGGGTGAACCCTACAAACCTGACAAACCCCCAAGACAACCCCAGTGGGCATTTTAAAAGATTCTGACAAACCCCCATATCCTCCTGAGTTGTGTCCCAGCTGAATACTAGTACATAAACCATGTTTTAAAACTCTCGTTAGCATTTTATTCCCCAGTAAAACTTTCTGGAGCAGAACCACAGCATATGCCTGTACTCCCTTGACACTGGAGGATAACACAACTGTATGCAGCTGTGCACCATTAAGTTGATGTGATTCTGGGGTTTCATTTCTTTGTGGGAGTTGGTTCGCTAGCTGATGTCTCCTCTTCTCCTCTCCGCTCTTCTCCAATCCAATCCAATCCACTCCACTCCAATCCACTCCTCTTCTCTTCTCCACTCCTCTCCACTCAATTCCTCTCCTCTCTTCTCTCCTCTCCTCTCCTCTCCTCTCCTCTTCTCCTCTCTTCTCTTCTCTTCTCTTCTCTTCTCCTCTCTGCTCTTCTTCTCTCTGCTCCTCTCCTCTCTTCTCTTCTCCTCTCCTCTCTTCTCTTCTCCTCTCTTCTCCTC
>NW_024609466.1:95000-135000 GCF_018296145.1 Oncorhynchus tshawytscha
AAGGGAGAAGGCTTGCAGTATCATTGTATGTTTAGGTTAAGTACTATTCAAGGTTGAAGGTGTCTTAATTATCCCATACATAATATTGGTTTACAGGCAGGATGAGCATACAGTACATACAGTACATACAGTACATATAAAACATAGACACGAACATAGGCTACTCATTCGTTGCCTTGTTGGTTATTGTTGTAAATGTACATTTTGTAAAACTGGAAGTGTTTACTGAAAGAAAGGTCAATTCTTAGTATTTACTGCAATCACTGTCTACACTCTTAGAAAAAAACGTGCTATCTAGGCCCTAAAAGGTTTTTGGGGCTGTGCCCATAGGAGAACCCTTTGAAGAACCCTTTTGGATTCCATTGAAAAAACCTTTCTGCAGAAGGTTCTACATTGAACTCAAAAGGGTTCTATCTGGAACCAAAAAGGAAAAATGATCCTATGGGACTAGCTTTTTTGCTAAGAGTGTAGCCTCCTTCCAAAATCTTGACATTTTTCATCAAAGCAGTAAGCACTGATTAAATTACATTCAAAATACTTGATTTATCCCACAAGGGGCAATTATTGCAAATCTGGTGTTAGTGTTTGAGTTACTGTTTGTCTAAGGAGGTGCTTTTGCTTTGTAAAATAACAGCAGCTGCTGTCAGACAGACAAAGCCTCCCTGAAGGCTCTGGTGTTGGATCGAGGGGAACATAGAGGTCAGGTCTTGCGAGTTAGTACATGTAATGTCAGTGCCATGAGTAAGTCATACAGCCCTAGATGTCACTTTACAACAGAGGAGAGGAAGAATAGAGGAGAGAGATCATAATAGAGGAGAGAGACCATAATAGAGGAGAGAGACCATAATATAGAGAGACCATAATATAGAGAGATCATAATATAGAGAGATCAGAATAGAGGAGAGAGATCATAATACAGAGAGATCATAATAGAGAGAGATCATTCAATATAGAGAGATCATAATAGAGGAGGGAGATCATAATATAGAGAGATCATTATATAGAGAGATCATAATATAGAGAGATCATAATAGAGGAGGGAGATCATAATATAGAGAGATCATAATAGAGGAGAGAGATCATAATAGAGGAGAGAGATCATAATAGAGGAGAGAGACCATAATATAGGATAGAGATCATAATAGAGGAGGGAGATCATAATAGAGGATAGAGATCATAATAGAGGATAGAGATCATACTAGAGGAGAGAGATCATACTAGAGGAGAGAGATCATAATAGAGGAGAGAGATCATACTAGAGAAAGATCATAATAGAGGAGAGAGATCATAATGGAGGAGAGAGATCAGAATAGAGGAGAGAGATCAGAATAGAGGAGAGACAGAATGTGTACGGTACACTAATGATGTCAATCACCTTTTGTATTTCACAAGGATAATAACATCTTATTGACATACTAATGCAGCTAACTTTCCTAAAGTACACAAGTGTCTTTAGATGTGACATTGTTCCCTCACCTTATTCCAGGGCTGAGGTCCATTCCATTAGGATTGAAGTTGGAATCCAAATTTCTGTTTACTTCCTTTATTGAAATGGAAGTGACCCCAATTCTGTCTTGTTCCCCCTCTATGAAAATGTCTCCCTTCAGACCTTGACAGTGTCCTCTTAGTGTAATGGAGTTGTGTTGGTGAGTGGGAGAGCTAGGCTGATTCTCACCAGTTACACTGCTTTTCTCTGGAAACAGTTGAATATCAGGGAGTGTAACTAGTTATATATTTTCATTCGTCTCTGGGATTCAAACCGGCAACCGTTCAGTTACTGGCCCAGTGCTTTGAACCGGTAGCCCCATATGACTAAATATATTCAAGTTTCCCTCAGGTATATGACTAAATATATTCAGGTTTCCCTCAGGTACATGACTATACAATATATATTCAGGTTTCCTTCAGGTTTATGACTAAATATATTCAGGTTTCCCTCAGGTATATGAATATATATGTGAAGGTGTTCCTTCTCTATGAACAGGTCAACATGGTGATTGGTATCCTGGTGTTCAACAAGCTGGTCTCCAGAGACGGGATTCTGGAGAAGAAGCCGAAGCATCGAGCTGGGTAAGAAACCACCTACAGCAAAGATATAGAATCTCTATTCTATTCTATTTCTATGACTTGTAGTATGTCTGAAGCAGCTGGGTAAGAGAGCACCTACTTATACAATACATCGTGATACACAACAAAGACAGACAGCAACTAGTTATTCTTCCTTATTTAGTTATACTTCCTTATATGGTCATTGAAACACTCCGCGTTGGCTGGAGTGTTGACTGTATAGTCCTAAGATCTGCAGTGGTCTACTTCTCCAGTCCTTTAGTATACATCGTAGTCTGACTCCCCCTCACCACACATTCACACAGACCCTCTGAATCTCTTCATTTTCCATATGGAGATTAGGCCTTGTTCTTTACTCTGTCTGATGGGAGAACATTAGAGGCATCAACATAAAGAGGTCACATCTCTCTGGGGGGAGACGACGTGTGTGTGTGTGGAGAGTAGGGGGGAGAGTAGGGGGGGGGACGTGGCAGAATCAGTCCATAATGAAAATAGTTTAAAACGCCCACCACCCACAGGTCCCCAGATTGGCCCTGACTACTACTAACGAGATACAGAGTTGGAATGCGTTATTTTCTGTCGTCTTCTCGTTGGTTGGTACACCAGCATCCCTCTTAAACAGCCCCACATAAAGACGGGTTTATACTCGGTCTAACAACATGTCTGTAGACCACTAGAATGTGACAACTGTCCACAGACAGTCCTTAGATCTACTGTAAACCAGCCTTATGTCATCTTGTCATGTGTTTTTAGAACACTTTGGCCCTGCCTGACTACTACTAGTGTGATACAGAAAGTTGGGATGCCATTCCTAGTGATGTTTTTGTCACTAACGTCATTTTATGTCTTCATCTTGATGCGTGTTAATCCCAAAGCCCTCTACAACACCCACGCTAACATTGGCCATGTCTGTCTGGAAATTTCTAACATGAAAAGTTGTGGGTGCTACTGTTTTTTCTTAACCCTTGTGTGGTGTTGACGTCTGTGGGGCCCATTTTCAGTGTTTACTAAATTAAAAATGCAATTAATTATTTTTTCAATCTGGACTCTTTGGCCTTGGCTCATTTTCTGTGAAGAGCATCTAAAAGAACACATTTATATTGAGTGCACACTGTGAAACTACACAATACATTTATATTGAGTACACACTGTGAAACTACACAATACATTTATATTGAGTACACACTGTGAAACTACACAATACATTTATATTGAGTACACACTGTGAAACTACACAATACATTTATATTGAGTACACACTGTGAAACTACACAATACATTTATATTGAGTACACACTGTGAAACTACACAATACATTTATATTGAGTACACACTGTGAAACTACACAATACATTTATATTGAGTACACACTGTGAAACTACACAATACATTTATATTGAGTACACACTGTGAAACTACACAATACATTTATATTGAGTACACACTGTGAAACTACACAATACATTTATATTGAGTACACACTGTGAAACTACACAATACATTTATATTGAGTACACACTGTGAAACTACACAATACATTTATATTGAGTACACTGTGAAACTACACTGTGAAACTACACAATATTTTTACACTGTGAAACTACACAATACATTTATTGAGTACACACTGTGAAACTACACAATACATTTATATTGAGTGCACACTGTGAAACTACACAATACATTTATATTGAGTACACACTGTGAAACTACACAATACATTTATATTGAGTACACACTGTGAAACCACACAATACATTTTTATTTATTGTATTTTTTAAATTTAACCTTTCACTTGGTAAGTCTTGTGGGAACCTGCACAATGTTATTACAATATATTATTACAATATATTATTTCAATATATTATTACAATATATTATTTCAATATATTATTACAATATATTATTTCAATATATTATTACAATATATTATTTCAATATATTATTACAATATATTATTACATTATATTATTACAATATATTATTTCAATATATTATTACAATATATTATTTCAATATATTATTACAATATATTATTACAATATATTATTACAATATATTATTACAATATATTATTACAATATATTATTACAATATATTATTACAATATATTATTACAATATATTATTTCAATATATTATTACAATATATTATTACAATATATTATTACAATATATTATTACAATATATTATTACAATATATTATTACAATATATTATTACATTATATTATTTCAATATATTATTACAATATATTATTTCAATATATTATTTCGATACATTGTCAAAAAAAAATCCAAACATTTTTCCAAACTCTCCCCCAGCCAGGTGCAAATTGGGTGAGGAACACAACAGAGAAATAGCTTTGCATGTGTGGCTCCTTACCACAATGAATCAGTAAGGCAAAAATAATCTCTGCTCAGAGAGACTTCAAAATCATTTTTGCAGAGATAGAAGCTGGTGTGGAAAGAGTGTTTTCCACTTTGGAAGATGAAGCATTTTCAGAATATGAGGATCATGTCTCTGTCAATTCAGAGTTTGACAGTGAGTTGGAAGAATAGGATGAGATTGGCCCTCAGCCAGCCCCAGGACCAGCAAGTCAGCAACCAGACCCAGGACCAGCCCGTCAGCAATCAGCCCCAGGACCAGCCCGTCAGCAATCAGCCCCAGGACCAGCCCATCAGCAACCAGGACCAGCCCGTCAGCAACCAGCCCCAGGACCAGCCCATCAGCAACCAGCCCCAGGACCAGCCCGTCAGCAACCAGGACCAGTCTGTCAGCAACCAGCCCCAGGACCAGCCCATCAGCAACCAGCCCCAGGACCAGCCCTTCAGCACCCAACCAGCCCATCAGCAACCAGCCGCAGGACCAGCCCTTCAGCAATCAACCAGCCCCAGGACCAGCCCGTCAGCAACCAGGACCAGGACCAGCCCTTCAGAAACCTGCCCCAGGACCAGCCCATCAGCAGCCAACCATACCCTGGACCAGTCCGTCAGCAGCCAACCATACCCAGGACCAGTCTGTGAGCAACCTACAGGAGGAGAAATATGGATGTCAAAAAATTGTGAAATTGAATGGTCTTCTTGTCCAAGGAATGGACCACCCCTCATGGCTGCCAATGTGATAAAGATACACCCAGGACCATCCCTCATGACTGCCAATGTGATAAAGATACACCCAGGACCACCCCTCATGACTGCCAATGTGATAAAGATACAACCAGGACCACCCCTCATGACTGACAATGTGATAAAGATACACCCAGGACCATCCCTCATGGCTGCCAATGTGATAAAGATACACCCAGGACCAGCCCTCATGACTACCAATGTGATAAAGATACACCCAGAACCATCCCTCGTGACTGCCAATGTGATAAAGTTACACCCAGGACCACCCCTCATGGCTGCCAATGTGATAAAGATACACCCAGGACCATCCCTCATGACTGCCAATGTGATAAAGATACACCCAGGACCACCCCTCATGGCTGCCAATGTGATAAAGATACAACCAGGACCACCCCTCATGACTGCCAATGTGATAAAGAAACAACCAAGGCCGACGCGGATGGAGCTTTCTCATGTGCAGGGCATAGTCTTCTTTTGAACTGTTCATCCCAGACACCATCCAGAAAATCATTCTGGACTGTACTAATTTGGAGGGAAGGTGTGTTTATTTATTTATTTTTAATTAGTGGGGAGGTTCTTATCCTTGCTGGTGTTTTCAGATCCAATGGAGAATCCACAGAATCCCTGTGGGATGCAGAAACAGGCAGAGAACTTTTCCGTGCAACAATGTCTCTGTAAAACTTCCACATTATTTACAGGATTATCCATTTCAATAACCGAGACACCAGACCAGCTCGGCGGCAGAGAGACAAGCTAGCTGCAATCAGGTCAGTGTGGGACAAATGGGTGGACCGCCTTCCCCTGTTTGACAACCCTGGGCCCAACGTTACTGTTGATGAGCAGCTTATGCCATTTAGGGGGCGCTGCCCCTTCAGGCAGTACATACCGTCTAAACCTGCAAAATAAAGAATCAAGATCTGGGCTGCCTGTGATGCTGCTTCATCATATGTGTGGAACCTGCGAGTATATATGGTGAAGTCAAATGGAGGAGCCCCTGAGAAGAACCAAGGGATGCGGGTTGTCCTGGAGGAGCACTTGAGAAGAACCAAGGGATGCGGGTTGTCCTGGAGTAGCCCCTGAGAAGAACCAAGGGATGTGGGTTGTCCTGGAGGAGCCCCTGAGAAGAACCAAGGGATGCGGGTTGTCCTGGACGTGACACAGTGACTCCGTGGCCACAACATCACATGCGATAACTTTTTACTTTGCACAAGCTGGGACAGGAGCTCCTCAAGAGGAAGCTGACAATGGTAGGAACAGAGCTCCCACCTCAGCTGCTGAATGCACGGAAGAGGCCTATCAATCCCTCTAAGTTTGTGTTCACGGCCGACACGTCCCTAGTGTCCTACGTGCCAAAGAAAGGCACAAATGTGGTACTCATGAGTACGCTGCATAGGGATGGGAGAATCTGTGACCAGGAACATCATAAACCAGAAATGATAAGGGATTACAATGCTACAGAAGGAGGGGTGGACAAGACAAGCTGGTGACTGGCTACAGCTGCAACAGAAGAACCCTCTGCTGGCCACTTGTGATATTCTTTTAACATCTTGGATGTACAACACGCTTGTCAACTGGATGGCGTTGAACCCAGACTGGAACAGAGGGAAGCTCCAGAGGAGACGGCTGTTTCTAGAGGAGCTGGGCAAGGCATTGGTAAGACCTCAAATCCAGAGGAGACGGCTCTTTCTCAAGGAGCTGGGCAAGGCATTGGTATGACCTCAAATCCAGAGGAGACGGCTCTTTCTCAAGGAGCTGGGCAAGGCATTGGTAAGACCTCAAATCCAGAGGAGACGGCTCTTTCTCAAGGAGCTGGGCAAGGCATTGGTAAGACCTCAAATCCAGAGGAGACGGCTCTTTCTCAAGGAGCTGGGCAAGGCATTGGTAAGACCTCAAATCCAGAGGAGACACGCCTCTTTCTCAAGGAGCTGGGCAAGGCATTGGTAAAACCTCAAATCCAGAGGAGACACACCTCTTTCTCAAGGAGCTGGGCAAGGCATTGGTAAGACCTCAAATCCAGAGGAGACATGCCTCTTTCTCAAGGAGCTGGGCAAGGCATTGGTAAGACCTCAAATCCAGAGGAGACACGCCTCTTTCTCAAGGAGCTGGGCAAGGCATTGGTAAGACCCCAAATCCAGAGGGGACACGCCTCTTTCTCAAGGAGCTGGGCAAGGCATTGGTAAGACCCCAAATCCAGAGGGGACACGCCTCTTTCTTAAGGAGCTGGGCAAGGCATTGGTAAGACCCCAAATCCAGAGGGGACACGCCTCTTTCTCAAGGAGCTGGGCAAGGCATTGGTAAGACCCCAAATCCAGAGGGGACACGCCTCTTTCTTAAGGAGCTGGGCAAGGCATTGGTAAGACCCCAAATCCAGAAAAGACAACATATCCCAAGGACCCCAGCTTCTGCAGCCATCATGAGGAGGATTCAGGAATGAGGATGCTGGTGCTCCATCTGCCCGACCCACAGAACCAACAACTCCAATAGCGGAAGTAAGTGTGAGTGATGTTGTTGCATGTGTGTGTCTGACTCTCCTACCTTGGCCTGCCGTAACTATATATGTGAGTGAGATGTCAGTAAAGTTCCTGAACTTAGTGTTTTCATCATTCTAGATTGCAGCCGGTAGCAACAAGAAGAAGCACTGTGATGTGTGTGGACAAGAAGGACAGGAAGACACAGTACACATGCATCAAGTGCAAGAAATACATTTGCAACACACACACAGTTAAACTCTGTCCCTCATGTGGTGTGTAGACCGGCCTTAATGTGTGTTCAATGGGGCTCATTTATCATTTCCATTAAATACTGTAGGAAAATTTGTCCTTCCAATGTGTTCAGTTCAAAGCAATAAACATCAATTGTGATGAAAACATTGTTTCATTTATATTTGTTCAAGATAAACATGAGTTATTCCACCCATGTCTTGATTATAATTTATTTTTGTTTATAAAAATCACATTTTACTAAAAAAAACGAATAGTGCTTGTATAGATAAATGAGTTAATGGCAAATATGAACCATGTATGCTGTCTATATTGCTTGTAATTGATATAAGTCAACATCTAAGTATGAATTATTAAGTATTTTTACATAAATTGTTATGGCTGTATTGTTTTATAACCCCAAAATGTTGTGTGTCCATCAGACCTGTGAACATTGGGTGAATAGCATGAACACCACACAAGGGTTAAAAATACGGACAAATTGGCCCTAGATTCTGCTAATATGATAGAGAACGTTGGGATGGTGTAGTGCTGCTTCTTCACTACTGTCTTCACTAGGGTCCACATGTTGTATGAGAGAACAGAAGGAATGCTATGCTAGTCAGTGCTGCTTCTTCACTACTGTCATCACTAGTGTCCACATGTTGTATGAGAGAACAGAAGGAATGCTATGCTAGTCATAGTGCTGCTTCTTCACTACTGTCATCACTAGTGTCCACATGTTGTATGAGAGAACAGAAGGAATGCTATGCTAGTCATAGTGCTGCTTCTTCACTACTGTCATCACTAGTGTCCACATGTTGTATGAGAGAACAGAAGGAATGCTATGCTAGTCATAGTGCTGCTTCTTCACTACTGTCATCACTAGTGTCCACATGTTGTATGAGAGAACAGAAGGAATGCTATGCTAGTCATAGTGCTGCTTCTTCACTACTGTCATCACTAGTGTCATGTTGTTTGAGAGAACAGAAGGAACATGTTGTATGAGAGAACAGTTTGAGAACAGAAGGAATGCTATGCTAGTCATAGTGCTACTTCTTCACTACTGTCATCACTAGTGTCCACATGTTGTATGAGAGAACAGAAGGAATGCTATGCTAGTCATAGTGCTACTTCTTCACTACTGTCATCACTAGTGTCCACATGTTGTATGAGAGAACAGAAGGAATGCTATGCTAGTCAGTGCTGCTTCTTCACTACTGTCATCACTAGTGTCCACATGTTGTATGAGAGAACAGAAGGAATGCTATGCTAGTCATAGTGCTGCTTCTTCACTACTGTCATCACTAGTGTCCACATGTTGTATGAGAGAACAGAAGGAATGCTATACTAGTCATAGTGCTGCTTCTTCACTAAACACTATTTCCTGTTGTTTTGTTGTTTGTTGTCCCACAGACCGATGAACGAGCCCCATACAGGGTTAACTCTGAAATGTGCCAAATGTGGTGTGGTGTCCACCACTGCTCTCTCTGCAACTACAGCCAGTAATGCCATGTAAGTTCTCTCTTACAGGACATTGATGCCTGGCACTGGGAATTCATGAGATTAACTGTGTGTGCGTGTGTGTGCATGACTGGTCTCATGGTCTGTGTGTGTGTGTGTGTGTGTGTCTCTGTGTGCGTGTGTCTCTGTGTGTGTGTGTGTGTGTGTGTGTGTGTGTGTGTGTGTGTGTCTCACTGTGTGTGTGTGTGTCTGTTGTGTGTGTGCAGTGTGTCTCTGTCACTGTGTGTGTGTGTCTCTGTGTGCTAGTGTGTGTGTGTGTGTGTGTGTGTGTGTGTCCTCTGTGTGTGTGTCATCACTGTGTGTGTGTGTGTGTGTGTGTGTGTGTGTGTGTGTGTGTGTGTGTGTGTGTGTGTGTGTGTGCGTGTGTGTGTGTGTATGACTGGTCTGATGGTCTGTGTGTGGACCAAGACCTTGGAAGATCTACAGAGAATAAACAGGATGGAAATGTTGTATGAGAGAACAGTAGGATGTGTCCTTGCATGGATAGCTAATGTTAGACCTGTAGTAGAGTACTGGGCAGTCAGACAGTAATGTTAGACCTATAGTAGAGTACTGGGTAGTCAGACAGAAGGAATGCTAATGTTAGAATGTAGAGTAGGAAAAGTGTCCTTCATGGATAGTAATGTTAGACCTGTAGTAGAGTACTGGGCAGTCAGACAGTAATGACCTATTAGACTGGGCAGTCAGACAGAAGGAATGTAGTCAGTGCTGCTTCTTCACTAGACCTAGTTTGTTGTAGTAGAGTACTGGGCAGTCAGACAGTAATGTTAGACCTGTAGTAGAGTACTGGGCAGTCAGACGGTAATGTTAGACCTGTAGTAGAGTACTGGGCAGTCAGACAGTAATGTTAGACCTATAGTAGAGTACTGGGCAGTCAGACAGTAATGTTAGACCTATAGTAGAGTACTGGGCAGTCAGACAGTAATGTTAGACCTATAGTAGAGTACTGGGCAGTCAGACAGTAATGTTAGACCTATAGTAGAGTACTGGGCAGTCAGACAGTAATGTTAGACCTATAGTAGAGTACTGGGCAGTCAGACAGTAATGTTAGACCTATAGTAGAGTACTGGGCAGTCAGACAGTAATGTCTTGCATGTCAGAGAGACAACAGAACACTATCTGGTAAGATAGTATGTGTCCTTACACAGTAGATGATGGTTCTGGTGCTTCTGTATTTGTAGACAGTAATGTATTCTATCTACAAGAAAGACCACTGTAGTAGTCTGGCCAGGCAGTAATGTCTTCTATCTACAAGAAAGACCACTGTAATAGTCTGGCCAGGCAGTAATGTCTTCTATCTACAAGAAAGACCACTGTAGTAGTCTGGCCAGGCAGTAATGTCTTATGTGATCTGATGTGTGCCAGGTTAACCTCTTTCCCCTGTCTCCCCCTGTT
Organism: Oncorhynchus tshawytscha; assembly: GCF_018296145.1. Lineage (NCBI taxonomy): Eukaryota > Metazoa > Chordata > Actinopteri > Salmoniformes > Salmonidae > Oncorhynchus > Oncorhynchus tshawytscha. The sequence continues at coordinate 105,816 of NW_024609466.1, forward strand.
TCCCCTCTCCAACCCTCTCCTTCCCTTCCCCCCTCTCCCGCCCCCTCTCTCCCATCCCCCTCTATCCTTTCCTCCTCTCTCCCTCCCTCTGTCAGGGCCTCTCTGTGGAGTTCCTGTGTGGTTCTGCCTCTGCTGGCTCTGACCTGGATGTCTGCGGTGCTGGCCATGACAGACAAGCGCTCCATCCTATTTCAGATCCTCTTCTCTGTCTTCGACTCGTTGCAGGGCTTTGTCATCGTCATGGTGCACTGTATCCTGAGGAAAGAGGTAAGGAAGAGAGAGGGAAGAGGGAGAGAGGAGGGAGAGGGAGGTATATTGAGGAAGTGAGGGAAGGAGAGGGGAGAGGAGGGAGAGGGAGGTATTGGGGAAGGAGAGGGAGAGGGGGAGAGAGGAGGGAGAGGGAGGTATTGGGGAAGTATGGGAAGGAGAGGGAGAGGGGGGAGAGGGAGAGGGAAGTATTGGGGAAGTGAGGAAAGGTGAGGGGGAGAGGAGGGAAAGGGAGAAAGAGGTCTTGGGGAAGTGAGGGAAGGACAAGGGGAGGTATGTATGGGTTGGGGATAATGGGATACTCTTTCAGTAGGATTCTGTTCATAGTGCACAACATATCAAAATTACCCCCCAAAAATACTTTACAACAGGATATAAAAATGAATGTTTCTTATTGGACCAATTCAGATAGAATCACCCCATTTTACACTTGGTGCCAAATGAACATGGCCTAGGTCACACCCTGTGTCACAACATTTTTTGACCCTTAAACATGTTTAATCCCTCTTATCTCTTGTGGCCACACACACACACACACACACACACACACACACACACACACACACACACACACACACACACACACACACACACACACACACACACACACACACACACACACACACACACACACACACACACACACACACACGTCATGTTTCCCATTTGGCCCTAACTACAGTATTTATTAGGAGAATATTGGGAGATTAGTGATCTGGCCCAGATTAATTCCAGATGTTTTGTTTACAGTGACTTGGGAAAGTATAGAACATTTGAGCATGCATAACTATTCACCCCCGAAGACAATACTTTGTAGAGCTTTTGCAGCAATTATATCTGCAAGCCTCTTGGGGTATGTCTCTATACACATATATAAATCATGTCATTACAAGGACACACTTCTCTGTCGGGTCCCTATGGCGACCCGGGAATCCCGCTCTGCATCAAGACTCCTTCCTGTCTTCTCTATCTCTCTGAGAGGTAAACAGTTTCAGTTCAGAAGATCATATATAAATCATGTCATTACAAGGACACACTTCAGTACCACTGCAGAGAGAAGGGAACTCTCAGCCAGACAGGATATCCTTAGCTTGGTTCTACAGTGGATGGGGAAAGTATTCACCCCCTTGGCATTTTTCCTATTTTGTTGCCTTACAACCTGGAATGAAAATTAATTTTTGGGGTGTTTGTATCATTTGATACACAACATGCCTGCAAAATATGTTTTATTGTGAATCAAACAAGAAATAAGACAATAAAACAGAAAACTTGAGCGTGCATAACTATTCACCCCCCCAAAGTCAATACTTTGTAGAGCCACATGTTGCTGCAATTACAGCTGCAAGTCTCTTGCGTGTGTCTCTATTAGCTTGGCACATCTAGCCACTGGGATTTTTGTCCATTCTTCATGGGAAAACTGCTCCAGCTCTTTCAAGTTGGATGGGTTCCGCTGGTGTACAACAATCTTTAAGTCATACCACAGATTCTCAATTGGATTGAGGTCTGGGCTTTGACTAGGCCATTCCAAGACATTTAAATGTTTCCCCACTCGAGTGTTGCTTTAGCAGTATGCTTAGAGTCATTGTCCTGCTGGAAGGTGAACCTCCGTCCCAGTCTCAAATCTCTGGAAGGCTGAAGCAAGAATTTCCCTGTATTTAGAGCCACCCATCATTCCTTCAATTCTGACCAGTTTCCCAGTCCCTGCCAATTAAAAACATCCCCACAGCATGTTGCTGCCATCACCATGCTTCACTGTGTGGATGGGGTTCTCAGGATGATGAGAGGTGTTGGGTTTGTGCCAGACATAGTGTTTTCCTTGATGGTCAAAAAGCTACATTTTAATCTCATCTGACCAGAATACCTTCTTCCATATATTTGGGGAGTCTCCCACATGTCTTTTGGTGAACACCAAACTTGTTTGCTTATTTTTTTCTTTAAGCAATGGCTTTTTTCTGGCCACTCTTCCGTAAAGCCCAGCTCTGTGGAGTGTACAGCTTAAAGTGGTCTTATGGACAGATACTCCAATCTCCGCTGTGGAGCTTTGCAGCTCCTTCAGGGTTATCTTTGGTGTCTTCGTTGCCTCTCTGATTAATGCCCTCCTTGCCTGGTCTGTGAGTTTTGGTGGTCGGCCCTCTCTTGGCAGGTTTGTTGTGGTGCCATATTCTTTCCATTTTTTTAAATAATGGATTTAATGGTGCTCCGTGGGATGTTCGAAGTTTGGGATATTATTTTATAACCCAACCATGATCTGTACTTCTCCAAAACTTTGTCCCTGACCTGTTTGGAGAGCTCCTTGATCTTCATGGTTCCACTTGCTTGGTGGTGCCCCTTGCTTAGTGGTGTTGTAGACTCTGGAGCCTTCAGAACAGAAATAATGTGACAGATGATATGACACTACACCTGCATTGCTTGCTGTTTGGGGTTTTAGGCTGGGTTTCTGTACAGCACTTTGAGATATCAGCGGATGTACGAAGGGCTACACAAATAAATTTGATTTGATTTGACACTTAGATTGGACACGTGGACTTTATTTAACTAATTATGTGACTTCTGAAGGTAATTGGTTTCACCAGATCTTATATAGGGGCTTCAGAGCAAAGGGGGTGAATACATATGCACGCACCATTTTACAATTTATTTAATTTTTTAAACAAGTAATTTTTTTCATTTCAATTCACCAATTTGCACTGTTTTGTGTATGTCCATTACATGAAATCCGTAGCTGTAATCGCTGTGAGCAAGGTCAAGAGGTTACAGCAGAAACAATTGAGCATGTTTTCAGAAACTAAAATACACATGATATATAATATTATACTTATGTCAAGTGCTCTAATACATCACTTTCCTATTAACCTGCCCCCCTCCCCTTTGAATGTAGCTGTAATCACTGTGAGCAAGAGGTTACAGCAGGAACAATAGAGGATGTTTTTACTCTCTAGTGTCATGGCCATAGCCTGTCAGAAACTAAAATATACATTATATATCATAGAATACTAAATGTCAAGTGTCTAATACTACTTCTATGGTGCTTCGCTTTCCCCAGGTCCAAGATGCTTTCAGATGTCGTCTCAGAAACTGTCAGGACCCCAGAAACTGTCAGGACCCCCTCAACGCTGACAACACTGGAACTTTCCCCAACGGTCATGCTCAGATTATGGTACGATAACACCAGTACTGTATAACCCTCAACCCAGTGGTGGCTGGTTTGCATTTTCAATGGGGAGGACGGGCTCGGGGTAATGGCTGGAACAGAAATAAATGGAATGGTCTCAAACACATCAAACACCTGGTTTCCATGTGTTCGATACCATTCCCGTAAAATTCATTCCATCCATTATATGTACCGTCCTCCCCTCACCAGCCTCCTCTGTGCTCAACCAAAGCCTATACCTGCTTTTATATTTGAAACAAAGGAGCACATCCACATGATCACGAGTAAAATGTGAATTGATGTCAATGAGACTAAGTCTGAAATGGCACCCTATTCCCTATATAGTGCACTATTTTTGACCAGGGCCAATAGGGAATAGGGTGCCATTTGGGACACAAACCAAGTGAAAATTCCACTTAAATGGAGGTTAGGATTTGCTTCTAACAGCTGATTCACACTATAGGGTTGAACTGAACCGTACTGTGCTGGCTCTGGCTAGGAGACATTCTTTTCACATTGTCCTTTCCAGTATGTTTCCAGCAACTGTGGTGGATGCCTAACCAGGCCAGTGCAGTACGGCTCGGCAGGGATCGCCTTGGCTCAGCTCAGTGTGAAAAGGGTATAGTATTACAAACCCTCAAGACAAGTCTTCATAGCAGGGTTGGGATCCATTCCATTTCAATTCAGTCGATTAAGGAAGTAAACTGAAATTCCAAATCTGCTGGTTGGGCTGGATGAGGCATTGGTACCCGACGTTATACTGTAGCTGCTTTAGTTCCACTGTAATTACACACAGTGTAGACCAGCACGTGGCCCTGGCCCCTGTAACAGATCACACACATGCACAAGCATACACACACACACTTTAATAAATGAGATCCATTTTCCAACTTCCTGGATTCATTTTGATTAAACTCATTTGTCACTTTCGTCAAGCGTCAATTTTCATCATTTTACCAAGCCCCCTCTCCATTGTCACACGCACGTATGCCGCACGCACGCACACACACGCACGCACGCACACACACACACACACACACACACACACACACACACACACACACACACACACACACACACACACACACACACACACACACACACACACACACACACACACACACACACACACACACACACACACACAGTAATAAAGCACCAGTTGTTTGAATGACCTTTGTAACGCCACACCAAATCTCTTGATCCAGCAGAACGCCAACTGCCAACGACCTTCGCTCATCATAACTATCGTCTGATCTACCCAACGTTATATTCTAATATCCTCCTGCACAGATTGAATTAATTTCCACTGTTGTAGAATGGTGTGTTGGCTGTCGGAGTGCCCCCGGTTCAATAGAATCATTTGCAGAGAACAAACAGTGATTCGTTCCCAATCGCTGTTTTAGTGCTACAAATTCCCTGTTATATGCAGGCGTGTTGCTATATAGTTGGGAACGGAGCAGGGAGAATAGGACCATTAAGTTGACAGTAACTGACCCAAACAGGGAAAGGAAATAGATAGATGCAATGAAACTCCTATACAAAGATGACTTGTTTAATCAGATGTCAAAAGAGCTTGTTATTGGGATTGTTCTTATTGACTTAATTCATCTCAACACTGCATGTGGCTGGAGTTGTTCTAGGTTTCTTTTATGATGTCATAGTGTAACAATCATCTCGGATCTCAAACCATGCTACAATATTAAAGTTAAAAGAAATGCTGTGTTTATATGAGGGTGACCAAGGCAAGACAGACAAAATGGTCATAGTATGTGTATCATTTCACAAAACCAAATCAAATAGACACAAGATAAAGTTCAGGAAGTCTAAATCCCAAATAGAATCCCAATGAAAAATAGTCCAAAAGTCAATGGAAAAGTCAAAATAAGAAATCCCCCTTCAAAATGCAAAAATCCAAGTCATTCAAATAAAAATACAATCAGCAGGATAGATCTCACCGGATGGTTGAGGGAGAGGGAAATCCGGCCCTGGGTAGATTTCCTCACAACAGCTCTGCTCATCTTACAAATATAAGTAAAAATCAACAATAACAAACTAAAATAAGTCCCTGGAATGGATAGATCTGTGCTTAAAAGCACAGGCAGCCGGTGGCTCCTTAATTGAGGATGGGCTATTAGTAATGGATGGAACGGAATTTATGGATTGGTATCCAACACATCAAACACATGGATTCCTTGTGTTTGATGCCATTCCATTAATCCATTCCAGCTATTATTATAAGCTGGCCTCCACTCAGCAGCCTCCTGTGCTTAAAAGGTTTTCCACACAAATAGAACCTCAGCCAGTTACACGCCAAACATTTCCCCAAACTGCTACTTTTTTCTTAAAGGGACAAGCCCTATTTAAAGGGATAGCAAAATGTGCAAATAAGGCAGAAAGAACTGGCAGATGCATAACATAACGGATACATAACATAACAGATACATAATATAACAGATACATAACATAACAGATACATAACAGATACATAAAATAACAGATAGATAACATAACAGATACATAACATAACAGATACATAACAGATACATAACATAACAGATACATAACATAACGGATACATAACAGATACATAAAATAACAGATAGATAACATAACAGATACATAACATAACAGATACATAACAGATACATAACAGATACATAATATAACAGATACATAACAGATACATAAAATAACAGATAGATAACATAACAGATACATAACATAACAGATACATAACAGATACATAACATAACAGATACATAACAGATACATAACATAACGGATACATAACAGATACATAAAATAACGGATACATAACAGATACATAACATAACAGGAACATAACAGATACATAATATAACAGATACATAACAGATACATAACAGATACATAAAATAAGATACATAAATAACAGATACATAACAGATACATAACATAACAGATACATAACAGATACATAAAATAACAGATACATAACATAACAGATACATAACATAACAGATACATAACATAACGGATACATAACATAACATAACAGGATACATAACAGATACATAAAATAACAGATACATACATAACAGATACATAACATAACAGATACATACATAAAATAACAGATACATAACATAACAGATACATATACATAACAGACATAACAGATACATAACAGATACATAACATAACAGATACATAACAGATAACATAAAATACATAACAGATACATACATAACAGGATACATAACAGATACATAAAATAACAGATAGATAACATAACAGATACATAACATAACAGATACATAACAGATACATAACATAACGGATACATAATATAACAGATACATAACAGATATAACATAACAGATACATAAGATACATACATAACAGAACATAACAGATACATAACATAACAGATACATAACATAACAGATACATATTATAACAGATACATAACATAGAAATAACGGATACATAACAGATACATAACATAACAGATACATAACAGATACATAAATATAACATAACAGATACATAACAGATACATAACATAACAGATACATAACAGATACATAACATAACAGATACATAACATAACAGATACATAACATAACAGATACATAACATAACAGATACATAACATAACAGATACATAACATAACAGATACATAACAGATACATAACATAACAGATACATAACATAACAGATACATAACAGATACATAACAGATACATAACATAACAGATACATAACATAACAGATACATAACATAACAGATACATAACAGATACATAACATAACAGATACATAACAGATACATAACAGATACATAACAGATACATAACATAACAGATACATAAAATAAACAGATACATAACAGATACATAACAGATACATAACATAACAGATACATAACATAACAGATACATAACATAACAGATACATAACAGATACATAACATAACAGATACATAACATAACATAACATAACAGATACATAACATAACAGATACATAACATAACAGATACATAACATAACAGATACATAACAGATACATAACAGATACATAACATAACAGATACATAACATAACAGATACATAACAGATACATAACAGATACATAACAGATACATAACAGATACATAACATAACAGATACATAACAGATACATAACATAACAGATACATAACATAACAGATACATAACATAACAGATACATAACATAACAGATACATAACATAACAGATACATAACATAACAGATACAGAACATAACAGATACATAACATAACAGATACATAACAGATACATAACAGATACATAACAGATACATAACAGATACATAACATAACAGATACATAACATATACATAACAGATACATAACAGATACATAACAGATACATAACATAACAGATACATAACATAACAGATACATAAAATAAACAGATACATAACAGATACATAAAATAACAGATACATATTATAACAGATACATAACAGATACATATTATAACAGATACATAACAGATATAACAGATACATAATATAACAGATACATAACAGATACATAACATAACAGATACATAACATAACAGATACATAACATAACAGATTCATAACATAACAGATACATAACATAACAGATACATAACAGATACATAACATAACAGATACATAATATAACATATACATAACAGATACATAACATAACAGATACATAACATAACAGATACATAACAGATACATAACATAACAGATACATAACAGATACATAACATAACAGATACATAACATAACAGATACATAATATAACATATGCATAACAGATTCATAACAGATACATCATATAACAGATTCATAACATAACATATTCATAACTAATACATAATATAATGTAAAAGGAAAATACAAGAGTTTGTGCTTTTACCTCACACTACATGGAAGTGTCACAATATGTGACATATTGTGTTGTGTCAATGCTGACATCTATAATGTCTACATCTATGTAACATCTACGTCTACATCTACGTCTACATAACGTCTACATCTACGATACATAACGTCTACATCTACGTAACATCTACGATCTACATCTACATCTACATCATGTCTACATCTATGTCTACATCTACGTCTACATCTATAACAGTCTACATCTGTCTACATCTACGTCTACATCTACAGATCATACATCTACATAACATGTCTACATCTATGTCTACATCTAACAGATCATACATCTATGTATAACATCTATGTCTAACATCTATGTCTACATAACGTCTACATCTATGTCATAACATCTATGTCTAACATCATAACGTCTAACAGATCATAACAGTCTACATCATAACAGATACTATGTCTACATCTATACAGTCTACATCTATGTCTACATCTATGTACATCTATGTCTACACATCTACGTCTACATCTACGTCTACATCTACGTCTACATCTATGTCTACACATCTACGTCTACATCTATGTCTACATCTACATCTATGTCTACATCTATGTCTATGTCTACATCTATGTCTACATCTACATCTATGTCTACATCTATATCTATGTCTACATCTACATCTATGTCTACATCTATGTCTACATCTACATCTATGTCTACATCTACATCTACATCTGTCTACATCTATGTCTACATCTACATCTACATCTATGTCTACATCTATGTCTACATCTATGTCTACATCTACGTCTACATCTATGTCTACATCTATGTCTACATCTACGTCTACATCTATGTCTACATCATCTACATCTATGTCTACATCTACGTCTACACGTCTACATCTACGTCTACATCTATGTCTACATCTACATCTACATCTATGTCTACATCTATGTCTATCATGTCTACATCTATGTCTACATCTATGTCTACATCTATGTCTACATCTACATCTATGTCTACATCTACGTCTACATCTATGTCTACATCTATGTCTACATCTATGTCTACATCTACATCTATATCTATGTCTACATCTATGTCTACATCTACATCTATGTCTACATCTATGTCTACATCTATGTCTACATCTACATCTACATCTATGTCTACACATCTATGTCTACATCTACATCTATATCTATGTCTACATCTATGTCTACATCTACATCTATGTCTACATCTATGTCTATGTCTACATCTATGTCTGACCGTATTTTCACCACTGTTGTCTTTTCTCTCCCAACAGACGGACTTTGAGAAAGACGTTGACATCGCCTGTCGATCAGGTAACGAACAGACAGGTGTCACGTTCAATTAATGAGCTCCTAATTACATTGCCTATTGAAATTAAAGCCCTAAAAAGAGGTTAGACACAATGGGGGTAAAAACAACATCAAATAACTTCCCAGGTTGTGTAACAGCCCACTATCCACATTGGACGCCTGCTGGCTTAATTATCAAAACAGACCCATTTGATGTGAGAACAGGCTTGCATCCCAAATTCCCCATATAGTTCACTACTTTACTCATGGGCCCTGGTCACAGGTCACACTATAAAGGGAATAGGGGTGCCATTTGGGACACAGATGAGGAGTGATAAAGGGGAGGCTTCAGTGAAAAAAGAGAATTTGTTAGGTGTCAGAAAGCCGGCTAGCTTTCTGTGTGGGGTGAAACACATTGTTTGATATCAAAGAGAAGGGTGAGATAGAGTGGGAAGGTCGTGAATTTGAATAATAATGACAGCGCTTATCATTTTAAACATCCCTTTGTACTTGTTGTTCATTGACAAAATGGCCGACGGGAAAGCATTGCACTGTAGCCCTGCTTTCATTGGTTTTGTTGATGACTCATGTTTAAAGTATTGTGTTTTTAAGAGTGTGTCCAATCACAAACACATATTTTGACCAATAGGTAAATGTTCATTGTGTAAATACTCCTCTAACAAAACCAATGGTTCTAACCTCATGTCTCTATCATAATCTATTCAGAATTGATTGGAGTTTTTACCCTTGTAGGATGGTGAAGGTTTGGGTGACTAAATCAATGGAGGCCTGAGAAAAAAAGTGGTCTAAAATGTGGAAAATAGCTTTGTGTCAAACAGGCTGGATGCTGTGAGAGAATTAAGGATAACTGACAGTCAGCTGTGACAGAGCCTGGACTCGAACCCAGAATCTCTGGTGGCTCAGCTAGCACTGCAATGTTGTGCCTTAGACCACTGTGCCACTCAGGAGGCCTGACTGCTAAACATTCCAACAGTGTAATTAATATATTTGATAATGCTATCACAAAAATAAACATTTGGGTAACATTAGAATACAATTTGTTTTTTCTATTTGAAATAACACAATGGCGTTTTCATTAGTTGAAGTTACTGTAGGCTAAATGTAAAATATATATATATTTAATTGTTCAATCAATTCTATTTGTGGAGTACCTTCGTAACAACTGTGAAACAGAATGAATATTTAATTTGAACATGATAACAGCCTCATCATCATAAGGCCTTGATGAAAACATCAGTAGCCTCAACATCATCATAAGGCCTTGATGAAAACAACAGTAGCCTCAACATCATCATAAGGCCTTGATGAAAACAACAGTGGCCTCAACATCATTATAAGGCCTTGATGAAAATGTCAATAGCCTCAACATCATTATAAGACCTTGATGAAAATGTCAATAGCCTCAACATCATCATAAGGCCTTGATGAAAACATCAGTAGCCTCAACATCATCGTAAAGCCTTGGTGAAAATGTCAATAGCCTCAACATCATCGTAAAGCCGTGATGAAAACGTCACTAGCCTCAACATCATCATGAGGCCTTGATGAAAACATCAGTAGCCTCAATATCATCATAAGGCCTTGATGAAAGCAACAGTGGCCTCAACATCATCATAAGGCCTTGATGAAAACAACAGTGGCCTCAACATCATCATAAGGCCTTGATGAAAACAACAGTGGCCTCAACATCATCATAAGGCCTTGATGAAAACAACAGTAGTCTCAACATCATCATAAGGCCTTGATGAAAACAACAGTGGCCTCAACATCATCATAAGGCCTTGATGAAAACAACAGTAGTCTCAACATCATCATAAGGCCTTGATGAAAACAACAGTAGTCTCAACATCATCATAAGGACTTGATAAATCGTGAAACTCGGCACAAAAGCAGTAAAGGCATTATAATGAATATAAGTTTTTAAAAAATAATCAATTTATTGTCAGCTCGTTCTTGTGTACATCTTCACGCAACGGCATCAGTTGGATTTAATTTAGCTGTTATTCCTTGTCCTGACAATAAACACAATTTGACTACCTTTCACTTGCTTGACACACTTTGACATGCCTTTGTTTGGTTGTAGTTGGTAATAGTCTCTGGTTTTCTCTTTATTGTGTCCAATTGTCTTGTCATTCTTCCACACCGTTGTACCACAACACCACGGCTGTGCCAGTGCCTTATTTTGCACAGAGGGAGGGAGCTCCTGACTCACTTTGTTCATAGTGCCGGCCAGACTTCTTTTCTTTTCAAGCTTGTTGTTCACCAATGACAGTAAAGTGAAGACATTTTCCATGGTGACATTGCTCCCCTTGCCATCCTAGGGTTTCTTTTTTAACATCTAATTGACTAGGCAAGTCAGTTAAGAAAAAAATCTTATTTACAACTACAGCCTGGGAACAGTGGATTAACTGCCTTGTTCAGGAGCAGAATGACAGAGTTTTACCTTGTCAGCTCGAGGATTTGATGTAGCAACGTTTTGGTTACTGGCCCAATGCTCTAACCACTAGGCTACCTGCCGCCCCGAAGGTTCCACTATAATATAATTACGCATGCTCTCCCTGTGTAGCCTACTCCAAGTAGTCCAGAGTAGACTGATAAGACTGCTTTAATTTGGTGAACTGATAGAGGGAACATACCATTTTCATATTAGGCCCATAATTAGAATAGATCATTACAATAGAATGGCCCGCCCTGTTCTTCATTCACAATTGGTGATTACATAATTATTTATTGTTATAGCTTCCCCTCACTCATCAACTCCCCATACTTTACTTAATTTATGTAATTTGTTGTTATATGTCAACTTATAATTTCAATGTAATTTGTTGTGAAATTAGTTTTGGTCTAGTTTAGGTTCAGTTTTCAGGCAAATGTGGAGTGATTATCAGCTGGGCAGTGGAGTGGAGCAGGCCCTACTGTTGGGAGAAGGAGTGGAGCAGGCCCTACTGTTGGGAGAAGGAGTGGAGCAGGCCCTACTGTTGAGAGAAGGAGTGGAGCAGGCCCTACTGTTGAGGAAGGAGTGGAGCAGGCCCTACTGCTGGGAGAAGGAGTGGAGCAGGCCCTACTGTTGGGAGAAGGAGTGGAGCAGGCCCTACTGTTGGGAGAAGGAGTGGAGCAGGCCCTAAGGTTGGGAGAAGGAGTGGAGCAGGCCCTACTGTTGGGAGAAGGAGTGGAGCAGGCCCTACTGTTGAGAGAAGGAGTGGAGCAGGCCCTACTGCTGGGAGAAGGAGTGGAGCAGGCCCTACTGTTGGGAGAACTTAAGTGGAGCAGGCCCTACTGCTGGGAGAAGGAGTGGAGCAGGCCCTAAGGTTGGGGAAGGAGTGGAGCAGGCCCTACTGTTGGGAGAAGGAGTGGAGCAGGCCCTACTGTTGGGAGAAGGAGTGGAGCAGGCCCTACTGTTGGAGAAGGAGTGGAGCAGGCCCTACTGCTGGGAGAAGGAGTGGAGCAGGCCCTACTGTTGGGAGAAGGAGTGGAGCAGGCCCTACTGTTGGGAGAAGGAGTGGAGCAGGCCCTACTGTTGGGAGAAGGAGTGGAGCAGGCCCTACAGTTGGGAGAAGGAGGGGAGCAGGCCCTACTGTTGAGAGAAGGAGTGGAGCAGGCCCTACTGTTGGGAGAAGGAGTGGAGCAGGCCCTACTATTGGGAGAAGGAGGGAGCAGGCCCTACAGTTGGGAGAAGGAGTGGAGCAGGCCCTACTGCTGGGAGAAGGAGTGGAGCAGGCCCTACTGTTGGGATAAGGAGTGGAGCAGGCCCTACTGTTGGGAGAAGGAGTGGAGCAGGCCCTACTGTTGGGAGAAGGAGTGGAGCAGGCCCTACAGTTGGGAGAAGGAGGGGAGCAGGCCCTACTGTTGGAGAGAAGGAGTGGAGCAGGCCCTACTGTTGGGAGAAGGAGTGGAGCAGGCCCTACTATTGGGAGAAGGAGGGGAGCAGGCCCTACAGTTGGGAGAAGGAGTGGAGCAGGCCCTACTGCTGGGAGAAGGAGTGGAGCAGGCCCTACTGTTGGGAGAAGGAGTGGAGCAGGCCCTACTATTGGGAGAAGGAGGGGAGCAGGCCCTACTGTTGAGAGAAGGAGTGGAGCAGGCCCTACTGTTGGGAGAAGGAGTGGAGCAGGCCCTACTATTGGGAGAAGGAGGGAGCAGGCCCTACTGTTGGGAGAAGGAGTGGAGCAGGCCCTACTGTTGGGAGAAGGAGTGGAGCAGGCCCTACTGTTGGGAGAAGGAGTGGAGCAGGCCCTACTGTTGGGAGAAGGAGTGGAGCAGGCCCTACTGTTGGGAGAAGGAGTGGAGCAGGCCCTACTGTTGGGAGAAGGAGTGGAGCAGGCCCTACTATTGGGAGAAGGAGTGGAGCAGGCCCTACTGTTGGGAGAAGGAGTGGAGCAGGCCCTACTGTTGGGAGAAGGAGGGGCAACAGGGGAAAACCTTTCCAAAAAATGACATGCCTTCTTAAAACTGGTTATAACTCCAGTTCTGTTGTTGATATTAAGACTTAAAGACTTAAAACATGGCAGAGTAATATAAAAATGTATAAATCATGAGCAGTCATAATGACTGACCCCCTACCCCTACCCCCACCCCCTACCCCCCTACCCCCTACCCTCCCCCCCCCCACCCCCTCCCCCCACCCCCTACCCCTACCCCCTACCCCCCCACCCCCACCCCCTACCCCCTACCCTCTACCCCCACCCCCTACCCCCTACCCCCTACCCCCCCTACCCTCTACCCCCTACCCCCACCCCCTACCCCTACCCCCTACCCCACCCCCTACCCCTACCCCCTACCCCCACCCCCTACCCCTACCCCCCCCCCTACCCCCCCTTTACCCCCCCCACCCCCCCCCCACCCCCCCCCCCCCCCCTACCCCCCCCCCCCACCCCCCCCCACCCCCTACCCCTACCCCCTACCCCACCCCCCCCCCCCCCACCCCCTACCCCCTACCCCCTACCCCACCCCCTACCCCCACCCCCTACCCCCCCCACCCCCTACCCCCCCCCACCCCCTACCCCCCCTACCCCCCCCTACCCCACCCCCTACCCCCTACCCCTACCCCTACCCCTACCTCTACCACTACCTACCCTACCCCCTTACCCCCTACCCCCTACCCTCCCCTAACCCCTACCCCTAACCCCTACCCCCCCTCCCCCTCTCTGCACCCTGTTTACCCCTGCTCCCTCTTCAGGCTGAAAACAAAAAGGGAAGTGTTATGTTTTCTGTTTCTGGCCGTGCTGCGCTGCTCTGCTCTGCGCTGGACACAAACGCACACACACACACAGACACACACACACACACACACACACACACACACACACACACACACACACACACACACACACACACACACACACACACACACACACACACACACACACACACACACACTGCTGACCTTGTGTTCTCCTTGCAGCCTGTTGGTTTTCGAACAGGCAATTCCCCTGTGGAGGATTCAGAAGGCCAAGATTAAAATGGCCGCAAATGCATCCCAAATGGCACCCTATTCCCTTCCTAGTGCACTACTTTTGACCAGGATCTATAGGGACCAGCTCTCATCAAAAGTAGTGCATTATGGAGTGAATATGCTACCATTTGGGACGCAGACATCAGCTCTGCAGCGGTGGAGAGATGCACAGAGAACAGCAGTACAGGATGTTCTGTCCCCAAACAGGGTATTTCTGACTTCTGACAAGGAAGCTTTTGAACAAAAAGCTAGCCTCTCCTGGTTATGTGTCTGGGGTTTTGGGGGTTTTCCAAGGTGAACCAAACCATAATAAGATAAAAAGGTGTCTTAGGTATCCGGGATTTCAGGTGGAATTTGAGGAAAGTCCTCCTCAGAGGCTTGTCGGCTCTGTACTTAGTTATATCAGGAACATCTAATCCTCTATAGTGGCTCTTTTGAAGTAGTGTCCCTGCGTCCTATTTGAAGAGATTGGTAGTCAAGTTTTGTCTATTTCTTCCCAGCTGTATGAGGAAATAGTCATTACACTGTAAAATGGGCACATCCGGTTCATTGTTTCAATTTGTGCGAAGTGTCCTGGCATTATTATTTAAATTCTTTGTTTTTACATATATTCATCAAAAGGAAATGCAACAATGGTCTGAAATGCAACAATGGTTTGAAATCAGAATGATTAAAATAAGCATACAATAAGAAATAAACAGATCATACAGAACAGACTGACATTAGTTCTCAGTATGGTGCATTCATTCCCCACTAACTCCCCTGTCTGTCAGTATGGTGCATTCATTCCCCACTAACTCCCCTGTCTGTCAGTATGGTGCATTCATTCCCCACTAACTCCCCTGTCTGTCAGTATGGTGCATTCATTCCCCACTAACTCCCCTGTCTGTCAGTATGGTGCATTCATTCCACTAACCACCCTGTCTGTCAGTATGGTGCATTCATTCCCCACTAACTCCCTGTCTGTCAGTATGGTGCATTCATTCCACTAACCACCCTGTCTGTCAGTATGGTGCATTCATTCCCCACTAACTCCCCTGTCTGTCAGTATGGTGCATTCATTCCCCACTAACTCCCTGTCTGTCAGTATGGTGCATTCATTCCCCACTAACTCCCTGTCTGTCAGTATGGTGCATTCATTCCACTAACCACCCTGTCTGTCAGTATGGTGCATTCATTCCCCACTAACTCCCCTGTCTGTCAGTATGGTGCATTCATTCCACTAACCACCCTGTCTGTCAGTATGGTGCATTCATTCCCCACTAACTCCCCTGTCTGTCAGTATGGTGCATTCATTCCCCACTAACTCCCCAGTCTGTCAGTATGGTGCATTCATTCCCCACTAACTCCCATGTCTGTCAGTATGGTGCATTCATTCCACTAACTCCCATGTCTGTCAGTATGGTCCATTCATTCCCCACTAACTCCCCTGTCTGTCAGTATGGTGCATTCATTCCCCACTAACTCCCCCGTCTGTCAGTATGGTGCATTCATTCCCCACTAACTCCCCTGTCTGTCAGTATGGTGCATTCATTCCACTAACTCCCCTGTCTGTCAGTATGGTGTATTCATTCCCCACTAACTCCCCTTTCTCTCCTCTCCACAGCTCTCCACAAAGACATGGGCTCTTGCCGCGCGGCGACCATCACCGGCACCCTATCCCGCATCTCTCTGAATGACGAGGAGGATGAGAAGGGTCCCGAGGGGCTCAACTACTCCACCTTACCCGGCAACATCATCTCCAAGGTGATGATCCAGCAGCCCGGCATGCACATGGGCCCCATGGGGGACATGGGTGAGGGCTGCCTGGGCGACAGCGTGTCCGACATGCGCCGCACCGTCTACCTGTGCACCGATGATGCTCTCCGTCAGTCCGACCAGGATATGGGCGGGCACGGGCATGGCGGGATGGGCAGTGGCCACGACATGGGCAGCATGGGCGGTATGGGTGGTATGGGCGGACATTCACCCCAAGGCCAGATGATGGAGACAGACTACATCGTGATGCCACGAGCTTCGGCGGCGGCAGCAGGATCTGGGAACTGTAACACACTTCCCACTCTCCTGAAGGACGATAGCTCCACCAAGATGAACATGGGCCTGGGCATGGGAGATACGCTGCCCCATGATAGGATGATGCAACACTACAAGATGGCACCGGACTTCAACATGAGCCCGACGGGGATGGGCGGGATTGGGGTCATGGAGCACATGAACATGGGGGTGAACATGGATCAGAACCTACAGCAGCAGTATGGGTCAGGAGGAGGACAGGAACACATGCAGCAGAACCTGCCCTTTGAACCCCGAACAGCTGTCAAGAACTTCCTGGCTGAGATGGAAGAGACTGGAGGGCTGTCGAGGAGCGAGACGGGATCCACCATATCCATGAGCTCCTTAGAGGTAGGCTGGAGAAGTGAAGGCTGTTGAAGTGTTGATTTAACCTTGGAGGTAGGCTGGAGAAGAGAAGACTGTTGAAGTGTTGGTTTAACCTTAGAGGTAGGCTGGAGTGGAGAAGACTGTTGAAGTGTTGGATAACCTTAGAGGTAGGCTGGAGTGGAGAAGACTGTTGAAGTGTTGGATAACCTTAGAGGTAGGCTGGAGAGGAGAAGACTGTTGAAGTGTTGGTTTAACCTTAGAGGTAGGCTGGAGTGGAGAAGACTGTTGAAGTGTTGGTTTAACCTTAGAGGTAGACTGGAGTGGAGAAGACTGTTGAAGTGTTGATTTAACCTTAGAGGTAGGCTGGAGTGGAGAAGACTGGTGAAGTGTTGGTTTAACCTTAGAGGTAGGCTGGAGTGGAGAAGACTGTTGAAGTGTTGGTTTAACCTTAGAGGTAGGCTGGAGTGGAGAAGACTGTTGAAGTGTTGGTTTAACCTTAGAGGTAGGCTGGAGAGGAGAAGACTGTTGAAGTGTTGGTTTAACCTTAGAGGTTACCTGGAGTGGAGAAGACTGTTGAAGTGTTGGTTTAACCTTAGAGGTAGGCTGGAGTGGAGAAGACTGTTGAAGTGTTGATTTAACCTTAGAGGTAGGCTGGAGTGGAGAAGACTGTTGAAGTGTTGGATAACCTTAGAGGTAGGCTGGAGAAGAGAAGACTGTTGAAGTGTTGATTTAACCTTAGAGGTAGGCTGGAGTGGAGAAGACTGTTGAAGTGTTGGTTTAACCTTAGAGGTAGGCTGGAGAGGAGAAGACTGTTGAAGTGTTGATTTAACCTTAGAGGTAGGCTGGAGAGGAGAAGACTGTTGAAGTGTTGGTTTAACCTTAGAGGTAGGCTGGAGAGGAGAAGACTGTTGAAGTGTTGGTTTAACCTTAGAGGTAGGCTGGAGAGGAGAAGACTGTTGAAGTGTTGATTTAACCTTAGAGGTAGGCTGGAGAGGAGAAGACTGTTGAAGTGTTGGTTTAACCTTAGAGGTAGGCTGGAGTGGGGAAGACTGTTGAAGTGTTGGATAACCTTAGAGGTAGGCTGGAGTGGAGAAGACTGTTGAAGTGTTGGTTTAACCTTAGAGGTAGGCTGGAGAGAGAAGACTGTTGAAGTGTTGATTTAACCTTAGAGGTAGACTGGAGAAGAGAAGACTGTTGAAGTGTTGGATAACCTTAGAGGTAGGCTGGAGAGAGAAGACTGTTGAAGTGTTGGTTTAACCTTAGAGGTAGGCTGGAGAGAGAAGACTGTTGAAGTGTTGGTTTAACCTTAGAGGTAGGCTGGAGAGGAGAAGACTGTTGAAGTGTTGGTTTAACCTTAGAGGTAGGCTGGAGAGGAGAAGACTGTTGAAGTGTTGGTTTAACCTTAGAGGTAGGCTGGAGAGGAGAAGACTGTTGAAGTGTTGGTTTAACCTTAGAGGTAGGCTGGAGGAGAAGACTGTTGAAGTGTTGGTTTAACCTTAGAGGTAGGCTGAGAGGAGAAGACTGTTGAAGTGTTGGTTTAACCTTAGAGGTAGGCTGGAGAGGAGAAGACTGTTGATGTGTTAATTTAACCTTAGAGGTAGGCTGGAGAGGAGAAGACTGTTGAAGTGTTGGTTTAACCTTAGAGGTAGGCTGGAGTGGAGAAGACTGTTGAAGTGTTGGTTTAACCTTAGAGGTAGGCTGGAGAGGAGAAGACTGTTGAAGTGTTGGTTTAACCTTAGAGGTAGGCTGGAGAGGAGAAGACTGTTGATGTGTTAATTTAACCTTAGAGGTAGGCTGGAGAGGAGAAGACTGTTGAAGTGTTGGTTTAACCTTAGAGGTAGGCTGGAGAGGAGAAGACTGTTGAAGTGTTGGTTTAACCTTAGAGGTAGGCTGGAGTGGAGAAGACTGTTGAAGTGTTGGTTTAACCTTAGAGGTAGGCTGGAGAGGAGAAGACTGTTGAAGTGTTGGTTTAACCTTAGAGGTAGGCTGGAGAGGAGAAGACTGTTGAAGTGTTGGTTTAACCTTAGAGGTAGGCTGGAGAGGAGAAGACTGTTGAAGTGTTGGTTTAACCTTAGAGGTAGGCTGGAGTGGAGAAGACTGTTGAAGTGTTGGTTTAACCTTAGAGGTAGGCTGGAGTGGAGAAGACTGTTGAAGTGTTGATTTAACCTTAGAGGTAGGCTGGAGTGGAGAAGACTGTTGAAGTGTTGGATAACCTTAGAGGTAGGCTGGAGTGGAGAAGGCTGTTGAAGTGTTGGTTTAACCTTAGAGGTAGGCTGGAGTGGAGAAGACTGTTGAAGTGTTGATTTAACCTTAGAGGTAGGCTGGAGAGGAGAAGACTGTTGAAGTGTTGATTTAACCTTAGAGGTAGGCTGGAGTGGAGAAGACTGTTGAAGTGTTGGTTTAACCTTAGAGGTAGGCTGGAGTGGAGAAGGCTGTTGAAGTGTTGGATAACCTTAGAGGTAGGCTGGAGTGGAAGACTGTTGAAGTGTTGGATAACCTTAGAGGTAGGCTGGAGAGGAGAAGACTGTTGAAGTGTTGGTTTAACCTTAGAGGTAGGCTGGAGAGGAGAAGACTGTTGAAGTGTTGGTTTAACCTTAGAGGTTACCTGGAGTGGAGAAGACTGTTGAAGTGTTGGTTTAACCTTAGAGGTAGGCTGGAGAGGAGAAGACTGTTGAAGTGTTGATTTAACCTTAGAGGTAGGCTGGAGAGGAGAAGACTGTTGAAGTGTTGGTTTAACCTTAGAGGTAGGCTGGAGAGGAGAAGACTGTTGAAGTGTTGGTTTAACCTTAGAGGTAGGCTGGAGAGGAGAAGACTGTTGAAGTGTTGATTTAACCTTAGAGGTAGGCTGGAGAGGAGAAGACTGTTGAAGTGTTGATTTAACCTTAGAGGTAGGCTGGAGAGGAGAAGACTGTTGAAGTGTTGGTTTAACCTTAGAGGTAGGCTGGAGAGGAGAAGACTGTTGAAGTGTTGATTTAACCTTAGAGGTAGGCTGGAGAGGAGAAGACTGTTGAAGTGTTGGTTTAACCTTAGAGGTAGGCTGGAGAGGAGAAGACTGTTGAAGTGTTGGTTTAACCTTAGAGGTAGGCTGGAGAGGAGAAGACTGTTGAAGTGTTGGTTTAACCTTAGAGGTAGGCTGGAGAGAGAAGACTGTTGAAGTGTTGGTTTAACCTTAGAGGTAGGCTGGAGTGGAGAAGACTGTTGAAGTGTTGGTTTAACCTTAGAGGTAGGCTGGAGTGGAGAAGACTGTTGAAGTGTTGGTTTAACCTTAGAGGTAGGCTGGAGTGGAGAAGACTGTTGAAGTGTTGGTTTAACCTTAGAGGTAGGCTGGAGTGGAGAAGACTGTTGAAGTGTTGGTTAACCTTAGAGGTAGGCTGGAGAGGAGAAGACTGTTGAAGTGTTGGTTTAACCTTAGAGGTAGGCTGGAGTGGAGAAGACTGTTGAAGTGTTGGTTTAACCTTAGAGGTAGGCTGGAGTGGAGAAGACTGTTGAAGTGTTGATTTAACCTTAGAGGTAGGCTGGAGTGGAGAAGACTGTTGAAGTGTTGGTTTAACCTTAGAGGTAGGCTGGAGTGGAGAAGACTGTTGAAGTGTTGGTTTAACCTTAGAGGTAGGCTGGAGTGGAGAAGACTGTTGAAGTGTTGGATAACCTTAGAGGTAGGCTGGAGTGGAGAAGACTGTTGAAGTGTTGGTTTAACCTTAGAGGTAGGCTGGAGTGGAGAAGACTGTTGATGTGTTGTTTAATTTAACCTTAGAGGTAGGCTGGAGTGGAGAAGACTGTTGAAGTGTTGGTTTAAGTAAATTAAGGTTTTGTTTGTTGTTATGTTCCACTGAGAAATTGTGGCTGAGGTAAATACAGAATACATTTGTAGCTGTGTTCAAGTGAGAAGATCGTCACGTTGTTGCCATAAAATAAAATGGGCTTATTTTGTCATGGTTAGAATGTTATTTAGTGTTCATTAATATAATTATAATTTCTATAGTATTCAGAAGTTAATGACCCCTCATGTTAACAGACTGTCTAATTATCCGCAATATGTTTGTTTTGTCTTCAGAGAAGAAAATCGCGCTACCAAGATCTGGACTTTGAAGTAAGTCAATTTACTGGTTGGCAAAGTGCATGCTTCAGGCTTTTGTTGTTACACTGAGCATTTGTGTTCGCTCTACCCTTTAATTTACTACTGTTGTTACACTGAGCATTTGTGTTCGCCCTACCCTTTAATTTACTACTGTTGTTACACTGAGCATTTGTGTTTACCCTACCCTTTAATTTACTACTGTTGTTACACTGAGCATTTGTGTTTACCCTACCCTTTAATTTACTACTGTTGTTACACTGAGCATTTGTGTTTGCCCTACCCTTTAATTTACTACTGTTGTTACACTGAGCATTTGTGTTCACCCTACCCTTTAATTTACTACTGTTGTTACATTGAGCATTTGTGTTCGCCCTACCCTTTAATTTACTACTGTTGTTACACTGAGCATTTGTGTTTACCCTACCCTTTAATTTTACTACTACCTTGTGTAGCACTTAAGCTTATTGGAGTAACATGGTTTTGACACAAAACAGATGTATTGATGTGTGGCGTAGTTAAGGTAAAAGCAACGCTGTCAATCTAAACCCGTAAAGGGCCGCCAGCAAATCTCCCCCGCTCATGTTGTTCCCCTCCATCTCCTACATACATCCATCGGCTATGAGTTGATTTGAAAACTGTTACGCTTTATGAGGTCACATGCACATTTCACACCTGACTTCTGCACTTTTTCTATGGAAAATATGACATTGGCTGACAGCCCAAGACACAAATGTCTCACACCACTTCTGTGGGTTTATTCCGTTTCTCCATCAAATTTTTATAATCTGACTATTCTGCATAAATGCAAAAGGTAGATTTGATAATAAAATTGGCCATAAATTATATGTAATTACTCAACTGGCTTACATTAAAAGACATTGGCCCCTTTAATATGTCTCAGGCTTGCCGTAATACCAGTGGCAGATTAAATGCTATTCAGAATGGTGCACTAGTTGGAGAGGATAATACATTGCATTATAATCTCCATCCTATTACTGGCTTTGATTTCCAAACCAAAAACGAACCCCTTGCCATTGCAGAAAGTCATGCACACCAGGAAAAGACACATGGAGCTGTTCCAAGAACTGAATCAGAAATTTCAAACCCTGGATCGATTTCAAGACATACCAAATATGGGCAGCATGGTGAGTAATAATACCAGGAACAGGAAGTCAGCAGTAACAGGAAATGGTGAAGGAGGGAGATGATTGGTCAGCGGTCGTCTGTTGTAGACCAATTACAGAGCTGGAGAAGGTCCAGGTGGGGTGATTGGTCGAAGCTGGTGGTTGTCGACCAATTAGAGTACAAAACAAGATAATGTCAGGATAGATAGTCTTTTTTAGATGTCCATCCGCTCAGCAACACACATAGTGAGTCATTGAGCAAATTAACAGATCCAGTGACATGGCCCTATACCTAACAGGCCTGCCAGCTGCTACTGGTGAGGGGGTTCAGTGACATGGCCCTATACCTAGCAGGCCTGCCAGCTGCTACTGGTGAGGGGGTTCAGTGACATGGCCCTATACCTAACAGGCCTGCCAGCTGCTACTGGTGAGGGGGTTCAGTGACATGGCCCTATACCTAGCAGGCCTGCCAGCTGCTACTGGTGAGGGGGTTCAGTGACATGGCCCTATACCTAACAGGCCTGCCAGCTGCTACTGGTGAGGGGGTTCAGTGACATGGCCCTATACCTAACAGGCCTGCCAGCTGCTACTGGTGAGGGGTTCAGTGACATGGCCCTATACCTAACAGGCCTGCCAGCTGCTACTGGTGAGGGGGGGGACTAGTCTCTAGTTGAGAGATCCTGTCTGAGAGACCTATACCTAGCAGGCCTGCCAGCTGCTACTGGTGAGGGGGTTCGGTGACATGGCCCTATACCTAGCAGGCCTGCCAGCTGCTACTGGTGAGGGGGTTCAGTGACATGGCCCTATACCTAACAGGCCTGCCAGCTGCTACTGGTGAGGGGGGGGGGACTAGTCTCTAGTTGAGAGATCCTGTCTGAGAGAGGGTAGGCATTATCTAATTTAGGCAGTCTGCAGATTCACTCCTCTCCTACTTCTCAACCATATTGAAGGAGAAGGTCCAAGGTCCCTTCACTCGGACAAGGATGCAAGGAATCGAGAAAAGGATCCTGCTTGGCTCTCTTTACCACCACCCAGCAAATGGGGGGTCAAGGTTAAGACTATGTACCATAGATGTATTGAAAAGAGCCACTGTGAGATGGTTGTCTGTCGTGGTAGTCCATCTGAATTAGTGTTCATCCATTCAAATCCAGATGTGTATCATTCAAGAGACCAGACATGGTCATTCAGGATTGATCACTACTGAGTGAATGCTTTCTGCATTGCTTTCTGCACTGTATCCTGGGAAATTGGCCTGTTGACCAAAACACACTCAGGCCTGTTGTTGTGTGAGAATAGTGTCAGCTCTGCGGCATGCAAGTAGGCAGGCAGGCAGTTAGCCCCTCGGCCTGCCATGTCATGTAATCTTCTCTCTCTTCTCTCACATTTCAATCAGCCCCACTGCACAGTGTAATTCTCTGCTTGTTGCTTAGTAACCACCACAAGGACATTTATATAGAAAACTACATCCCTTTGTTTTTCTTTTTTTTCTTCTGGAATAAATGTACTGCAGTGTTTGCTGGGCTGGCTGAATAAATGTACTGCAGTGTTGGCTGGGCTGGCTGAATAAATGTACTGCAGTGCTGGCTGGGCTGGCTGATTAAATGTACTGCAGTGCTGGCTAGGCTGGCTGAATAAATGTACTGCAGTGTTTGCTGGGCTGGCTGAATAAATGTACTGCAGTGCTGGCTGGGCTGGCTGAATAAATGTACTGCAGTGTTGGCTGGGCTGGCTGAATAAATGTACCGCAGTGCTGGCTGGGCTGGCAGATTAAATGTACTGCAGTGCTGGCTGGGCTGGACTGGCTGATTAAATGTACTGCAGTGCTGGCTGGGCTGGCTGAATAAATGTACTGCAGTGCTGGCTGGGCTGGCTGAATAAATGTACTGCAGTGCTGGCTGGGCTGGCTGAATAAATGTACTGCAGTGTTTGCTGGGCTGGCTGAATAAAACTGCAGTGTTTGCTGGGCTGGCTGAATAAATGTACTGCAGTGCTGGCTGGGCTGGCTGAATAAATGTACTGCAGTGTTGGCTGGGCTGGCTGAATAAATGTACCGCAGTGCTGGCTGGGCTGGCAGATTAAATGTACTGCAGTGCTGGCTGGGCTGGACTGGCTGATTAAATGTACTGCAGTGCTGGCTGTGCTGGCTGAATAAATGTACTGCAGTGCTGGCTGGGCTGGCTGATTAAATGTACTGCAGTGCTGGCTAGGCTGGCTGATTAAATGTACTGCAGTGTTTGCTGGGCTGGCTGATTAAATGTACTGCAGTGTTTGCTGGGCTGGCTGATTAAATGTACTGCAGTGCTGGCTGGGCTGGCTACTGCAGTGCTGGCTGTGCTGGCTGAATAAATGTACTGCAGTGCTGGCTAGCTGGCTGATTAAATGCTGCAGTGCTGGCTAGGCTGGCTGATTAAATGTACTGCAGTGCTGGCTGGGCTGGCTGATTAAATGTACTGCAGTGCTGGCTAGGCTGGCTGATTAATTGTACTGCAGTGCTGGCTAGGCTGGCTGATTAAATGTACTGCAGTGCTGGCTAGGCTGGCTGATTAAATGTACTGCAGTGCTGGCTGGGCTGGCTAATTAAATGTACTGCAGTGCTGGCTAGGCTGGCTGATTAAATGTACTGCAGTGCTGGCTGGGCTGGCTGATTAAATGTACTGCAGTGCTGGCTGGGCTGGCTAATTAAATGTACTGCAGTGCTGGCTAGGCTGGCTGATTAAATGTACTGCAGTGCTGGCTGGGCTGGCTGATTAAATGTACTGCAGTGCTGGCTGGGCTGGCTGAATAGCTGGCAGGCTCCAGAGCTACAGACAACATTAGTGACCATTGTGTGTTCCCTGACTGCATAGTAACAGCTCCGATAGCTCGCTGTCCTATTTGACTCCCTACTAGTCTCTTTGTGAGTGTCAGTGAGAGTACATCCAGATTATGGGAACAGAACGGCACACAGTCAGAAACAGTGGAAGCTCGTCCTCTAGTCCCTCTTCACCGTTATTCAGCTGGAAGGGAACGCACTATTCATTTGATTTCTTCCATGATATAATCTAACCATATTATTCACATTTGAGATACTTCCTTTTGTTACTTACACTTCTCATAGAACCATTACACCATTAATATGCTCTACCAGAACATTAGTTGAGGTGATCAATGCATAGAGGCAGTACAGCATGATTCAAAGTCTCTGCATAATCCATTGTTTTGCTACACTTTATAATAACTTTCATGGATAATCCATTATAACTTTCATATTAATGTTTATAAATGTTTTAAAGTGATGAAATTCAAATGTATTTAACCAATGTTACCCAATGTTTAAGAAGAAGAACTGTAACCAGTGACAGTGAGGCATGCTCCCTTCTAAGTAATAACCCTCACATATCCCTGTATGTATATATCCCTGACCCTATCCTATATATTACATATAAAGTATATGTGGTATAACATATAGTAACAATTTATAGTGAACCATGTTTAGTGACTGTAAGGCATGCTATCTGCTATGTCCTGCTATGTCCCTGTCCATATCTGCTGCTAACCTGTCCCTGTCCCTGTCCTCCCAAGGACAAGGCCATGGCCAACAAGAACCCCTGGGAGAGCTACAACCCAGCCTGTGAGTACCAGAACTACGCCAGTATGAATGCACTAGACCCTGACCCCAAGGACTCTCTGGAGATGACCGCAGCAGAGTGGGAGAAGTGTGTCAATCTCCCCTTAGACGTCCAGGAAGGAGACTTCCAGACAGAGGTCTGATCTGATCTGATCTAAACAAACCAGGAAATGAGTCCAAAATGGCACCCTTTTCCCAATGAAGTGCACTACTTATGACCAGGTCCTATAGGCCTCTTTTTCACCAGTACCCAAAGGGCTCTTTTGAACAGGACTCATAGGGCTCTGGTCAAAAGTAGTGCACTATATAGGAATAGGGTGACATTTTGGATGCACTCCAGAAAGGAGACTTCCAGGAAGTAAAAACCAGGAAGAGGAAAACCAGGAGGAAAATGATAACCAGGACATGGAGGAAAGGGGAAAGGATGTATTTTGCACTGAAAAAATGGACAGACTGTCCTAACAGCCTTGGCCTAGTACATATCTGGATTCTAAAGGAGGATGACAAGGACATGATGTGCCAATACCATTTAAGAGGAAAACACAGAGGACAGGAGGAAAAAATACAACAAAAAATACAACAAAAATCATCAGTGTTACTTTTTGTATTCTCACTAGTGTACTTAGTGCAGCGGGCCAGCCAGGTGGGTGTACAATATTTACCATCATGTGTTTCAGAGTACCCATGGTAAGAAGAATTGGTTTCAAAAAGGTGAACATCTTTCTAGATGAATAAACCTCAAAAGCTAAATGAAGACATAATACAATGTCAATCCCAGCTTCGTTGGGTCCAGTTTTATATTTCACAAAACTGGACCCTGGAAGCACAATGTATATATTTATGCAGGTTTTTAAAAAGTTTATAACAAGTCTGTTTGGCCATTACTATACTTTTTACTTTATAATATAAAAAATATATATGAGCGAGAGTGTCAGGCAAAGAGGACTTTTCTGTCATATAAAAATGAATGTTTGTCAAAGCTACATTCTTCATTGCTTTAAATGCAATAAAGGTAATACTCACTTTTATATGAATAATATATTTCACAAACTTTAATACTGCAGAATCTTGCTTGAAGAATCTCGGCTAAAACTCTCATCTGCAGCCCTGTATAAAATATTTAAAAATGAAAAATGTTGTATGGTGTAAATAAACTTTTGTCTACATATGTTTTACTTGTGCCAATTTATTTTAATGCCAACTTGATCAAGCGTTATAGCGTTATAAAATGTTAACATTTGAACAAGGAATGTAAATAAAAGAGGAAATATGTTCGTACTGCTTCAGAGAACGTGTCAAGTCTATCTGGTGGTCATGCCTTTGTCAGATGTATTGCTCTTTAAACCAACAGGTTCTCCTCAGAAGCCCCGTTTATACCTTGGGCTAACATTTTTTATTTAACTAGGCAAGTCAGTTAAGAACAAATTCTTATTTTCAATGACAGCCTAGGAACAGTGGGTTAACTGCCTGTTCAGGGGCAGAACGACAGATTTGTACCTTGTCAGCTCAGGAGTTTGAACTTGCAACCTTCCGGTTACTAGTCCAAACGCTCTAACCACTAGGCTACCCTGCCGCCCCATGTGTCCTTTGTCCTGATCTTTTCCACATTCTGATTGTGCCCAAATCTTTGTCAGGTGTAGACATTATAAAGACTCATTGTGATCTTATTGTGATCAGATTTTCCTGACCAATTGTGTCTGGATATCTTACAAGTGTAGACAGATCTGAAATCATTGACAGGTGGCATGATTGATTTATAGCACAACATGTCTTAAAACAAATGCATGTATCTTATTTTGAAAAACTATTTGTGAAATAATTTACATACAAGTATACCTGTTTACATTGCAGACACTGTGGATGGATCAGAGACATTTTAATACCATGTGTAGATGCGACAAACCTTGATCAGATAGTGATTGTATCATATTGATCAGATCACGAAACCTGCATGCTAGTGCAAGGTGTAAACAAGGCTTTTTAAGATGTATTCCATCTGGTTCTGCCATCTTTGCTTTGTTTTTGACCTTCCATTGACAAACCCACATTAGGTTGGACAGAACAAACAGAATGAACAGAAAGTACATGTGAAATGAAAGAAGTTAGGCTTACACTTCATACAATATTCCATCCATATCGTGGAAGTTCAGCATGATAGAAATGTAAAGGCAAAGTTTCCAGCTTTAGCAGAGACTTGGAAAGGGGGATAACTAGTCAGTTGTCCAACTGAATGTATTCAACTGAAATGTGTCTTCTGCATTTAACCCAACCCTCTGAATCAGAGAGGTGCGGAGGGCTGCCATTATCAACATCCAGGTCTTCAGTGCCCAGGGAACAACTACCTTGCCAGGGAACAACTGCCTGGCAGAAAGACAGATTTTTACCTTGTCAGCTAGGGGATCCGACCCAGCAACCTTCCGGTTACTGGCCCAACGCTCTAACCACTAGGCTACCTACCTGCTGGTTACTGGCCCAGCACTCTAACCACTAGGCTACCTGCTGGTTACTGGCCCAACCCTCTAACCACTAGGCTACCTGCTGGTTACTGGCCCAGCACTCTAACCACTAGGCTACCTGCTGGTTACTGGCCCAACGCTCTAACCACTAGGCTACCTGCTGGTTACTGGCCCAGCACTCTAACCACTAGGCTACCTGCTGGTTACTGGCCCAACGCTCTAACCACTAGGCTACCTGCTGGTTACTGGTCCAACGCTCTAACCACTAGGCTACCTTCCGGTTACTGGCCCAGCAGTCTAACCACTAGGCTACCTGCTGGTTACTGGCCCAGCAGTCTAACCACTAGGCTACCTGCTGGTTACTGGTCCAACGCTCTAACCACTAGGCTACCTGCTGGTTCTGGCCCAGCGCTCTAACCACTAG
>NW_024609466.1:140000-182839 GCF_018296145.1 Oncorhynchus tshawytscha
GTTATCCTTATAATAATGTCAATCTTAAAATAATGTCATCCTTATATTGTCATCCGTTGTCACGGCCGTTGAAAGAAGTGGACCAAGGTGCAGCGTTGCGAGCGTACATTTTCCTTTTATTATAAAAATAACATCAACAAAACAACAAACAAGAAAACAACCGTGAAGCTTACAGGGCAAAATGCCACAAACAAAGTTAACTTCCCACACTGAAAGGAGGGAAAAGGGCTACCTAAGTATGGTTCCCAATCAGAGACAACGATAGACAGCTGTCCCTGATTGAGAACCATACCCGGCCAAAACATAGAAATACAAAATCATAGAAATCAAAAACATAGAATGCCCACTCCAAATCACACCCTGACCAAACCAAATAGATCTGTATCCGTATCGTAATTCCCTCCTTATGATAATGTCATCCATGAAAATAAAGTCATCCTTATAATAATGTCATCCATCAACATAAAGTCATCCTTATAATGTCATCTTTATAATAATGTCATCCATCAACATAAAGTCATCCTTATAATAATGTCATCCATCAACATAAAGTCATCCTTACAATGTCATCCTTATAATAATGTCATCCATCAACATAAAGTCATCCTCATGATAATGTCATCCATCAACATAAAGTCATCCTTATAATAATGTCATCCATCAACATAAAGTCATCCTTATGATAATGTCATCCATCAACATAGTCATCCTTATAATAATGTCATCCATCAACATAAAGTCATCCATCAACATAAAGTCATCCTTATAATGTCCTCCTTATAATAATGTCATCCATCAACACAAAGTCATCCTTATAATACTGTCATCCATCAACATAATGTCATCCATCAACATAAAGTCATCCTTATAATGTCATCCTTATAATAATGTCATCCATCAACATAAAGTCATCCTTATAATGTCATCCTTATAATAATGTCACCCATCAACATAAAGTCATCCTTATAATAATGTCATCCATCAACATAAAGTCATCCTTATAATAATGTCATCCAGCTCTCCTTTACTGCAAAAGTCCAACTTGACCCTTTTTTTATATACAGTATTATATATTTTATATTTTTACTTATAATTTAAAATATATAAATAAAGTTATTATATTCTACAGAATATGAATTATTGAATTAGTTAATAAGCACAATGCATATAATAATGTAATCCAGACCTTATACAGTAATTGATATCTGGCTGAGAAACACTTAATTATTTTTATTTAACCTTTATTTAACTAGTAAAGTCAGTTAAGAACAAATTCTTCTTTACAATGACGTCCTACACCGGCCAAACCCTGACGGCGCTGGGCCAATTGTGCACTGCCCTATGGGACTCCCAATCACGGCCGGTTGTGATACAGCCTGGATACGAACCAAGGTGTCTGTAGTGACACCCTGGTGTTACCTTTATTTCACAAATTCTTATTTTCAATGACGGCCTAGGAACAGTGGGTTAACTGCCTGTTCAGGGGCAGAACGACAGATTTGTACCTGGGGGTTTGATCTTGCAACCTTGAGGTTACTAGTCCAACGCTCTAACCACTAGGCTACCCTGCCACCACGCCTTAGACTGCTGCACCAGCCCAGCAAGTGATTCCATTTATTACAGCTTCAGGATGTGTCTGAAAACATACCAGCCATCAAATACTAGCCACCAGATCAATGTGGAGTTATATACAGGGATTACCAGTACAATGTGGAGGTATATACAGGAAGTACCAGTACCAGATCAATGTGGAGCTATATACAGGGAGTACCAGATCAATGTGGAGCTATATACAGGGAGTACCAGTACCAGATCAATGTGGAGCTATATACAGGGAGTACCAGTACCAGATCAATGTGGAGCTATATACAGGGAGTACCAGTACCAGATCAATGTGGAGCTATATACAGGGAGTACCAGATCAATGTGGAGCTATATACAGGGAGTACCAGATCAATGTGGAGCTATATACAGGGAGTACCAGATCAATGTGGAGCTATATACAGGGAGTACCAGTACCAGATCAATGTGGAGCTATAAATAGGGAGTGCCAGATCAATGTGGAGCTATATACAGGGAGTACCAGTACCAGATCAATGTGGAGCTATATACAGGGAGTACCAGTACCAGGTCAATGTTGAGCTATAAACAGGGAGTACCAGATCAATATGGAGCTATATACAGGGAGTGCCAGTACCAGATCAATGTGGAGATATATACAGGGAGTACCAGATCAACGTGGAGCTATATACAGGAGTACCAATACCAGATCAATGTGGAGATATATACAGGGAGTACCAGTACCAGATCAATGTGGAGATATATACAGGGAGCACCAGTACTAGATCAATGTGGAGATATATACAGGGAGTACCAGTACCAGATCAATGTGGAGATATATACAGGGAGCACCAGTACTAGATCAATGTGGAGATATATACAGGAGTACCAGTACCAGATCAATGTGGAGATATATACAGGGAACACCAGTACTAGATCAATGTGGAGATATATACAGGGAGTACCAGATCAATGTGGAGCTATATACAGGGAGTACCAGTACCAGATCAATGTGCAGAGGTCCGAGGTATTTGAGGTAAAGCAGAAAGGCAGGGTAAAGTGACTAGGCATCAGGATAGATAATAATAAGGTATTTGAGGTAGATATGTACATGTAGGCAGGGTAAAGTGACTGGTCATCAGGATAGATAATAATAAGGTATTTGAGGTAGATATGTACATGAAGGCAGGATAAAGTGACTAGACATCAGGATAGATAATAATAAGGTATTTGAGGTAGATATGTACATGAAGGCAGGGTAAAGTGACTGGTCATCAGGATAGATAATAATAAGGTATTTGAGGTAGATATGTACATGAAGGCAGGGTAAAGTGACTGGTCATCAGGATAGATAATAATAAGGTATTTGAGGTAGATATGTACATGAAGTTAGGATAAAGTGACTAGACATCAGGATAGATAATGATAAGGTATTTGAGGTAGATATGGACATGAAGGCAGGGTAAAGTGACTGGTCATCAGGATAGATAATAATAAGGTATTTGAGGTAGATATGTACATGAAGGCAGGGTAAAGTGACTGGTCATCAGGATAGATAATAATAAGGTATTTGAGGTAGATATGTACATGAAGGCAGGATAAAGTGACTAGACATCAGGATAGATAATAATAAGGTATTTGAGGTAGATATGTACATGAAGGCAGGGTAACGTGACTAGACATCAGGATAGATAATAATAAGAGTAAAATAAAGAACAGAGTAGCAGCAGTCAATTCTGAGTGTAAAAGTGTGTGTGTGTGTGTGTGTGTGTGTGTGTGTGTGTGTGTGTGTGTGTGTGTGTGTGTGTGTGTGTGTGTGTGTGTGTGTGTGTGTGTGTGTGTGTGTGTGTGTGTGTGTGTGTGTGTGTGTGTGTGTGTGTGTGTGTGTGTGTGTAGTCTCTCCCTTCCATCTGTTGTATTGAGGGAGTTGTTAGTTACTTAGTTACTTAGTTAATGAAGCATATATTTATCATCTCTCCTCTCTGGTCCTTAGTGTATTATAAAGGTTGTGGTCTGTGGGCTTCTGCAGAGCCTTATACTGAGATCATTACAAACGCTTTGGTCCGGCATTTTACACATTTGAGTAATTGTATAGAAATTTCCTTAATCCTTAAGGGTTAAAGAGCTACATCCGATTAAGTTACTGCAAACTGTGAGCCTCTGATTGGGGTTATTCAGATCAGTGTTTCAGTGTTGTGTTATGAGACATCAGAGCCTTTGACTGGGGTTATTCAGACCAGTGTTTCAGTGTTGTGTTATGAGACATCAGAGCCTTTGACTGGGGTTATTCAGACCAGTCAGTGTTTCAGTGTTGTGTTATGAGACATCAGAGCCTTTGACTGGGGTTATTCAGACCAGTCAGTGTTTCAGTGTTGTGTTATGAGACATCAGAGCCTTTGACTGGGGTTATTCAGACCAGTGTTTCAGTGTTGTGTTATGAGACATCAGAGCCTTTGACTGGGGTTATTCAGACCAGTCAGTGCTTCAGTGTATTCAGGACCTTGGAAAGCAGCCTGAAGTAAAGCAGTGTATCATGCTTACGGATTGGCCCCTTTCTTTCAATTTTCATCTAAAATGACATACCCAAATCTAACTGCCTGTAGCTCAGGCCCTGAAGCAAGGATATGCATTTTCTTGGTATCATTTGAAAGTAAACACTTTGAAGTTTGTGGAAATGTGAAAGGAATGTAGGAGAATATAACACATTAGATCTGGTGAAAGATAATACAAAAGAAAAAAACTGTTTTTGTATTTTTTTTGTATCATCATCTTTGAAATGCAAGAGAAAGGACATAATGTATTATTCCAGTCCAGGTGCAAGTTAGATTCTGGCCACTAGATGGCAGCAGTGTTTGTGCAAAGTTTTAGACTGATCCAATGAACTATTGCATTTACGTTCCAAATTTGGTATAAAGACTGCCCAAATGTGCCTAATTTGTTTATCAATAACTTTTCAAGTTCAAAACTGTGCACTCTCCTCAAATAACATCATGGCATTCTTTCACTGTAATAGCTACTGTAAATTGGCCATTGCAGTTAGATTAACAAGAATTTAAGCTTTCTGCCAATATCAGATATGTCTTTGTCCTGGGAAATGTTCTTGTTACTTACAACCTTATGGTAATCGCATTAGCCTACGTTATCTCAACCGTCCCGCAGGGGACCCACCAATCCTGAAAAAGTTTTTAATATGGAACAGAATAGCCTAGTTTGTACTGTATGTACCATTAAGACAGAATGAACAGGTTTTATATCTATGGTATGCACCTCATTCATGTTTAAGTTTAGTTTATGAGTTTCAAAAATATAGAATCACCTCATGAACTAGTACAATGCCCATGTTGAATGACACAGACATTTCTGTAAGGACTTTCTGTGTGTCCTTTTAAATAGCCCAGCCAGGGGTAGATGTTCACTCCTGACAAGGACAGAGAGAGAGAGAGAGAGAAAGGGGGAGAGAAGAGAGAGAGAGAGAGGGGGAGAGAGAGAGAGAGAGAGAGAGAGAGAGAGAGGGAGTGAGAGAGGGAGAGTGAGAGAGAGAGAGAGAGAGAGAGAGAGAGAGAGAGAGAGAGAGAGAGAGAGGAGAGAGAGAGAGAGTGAGAGAGAGAGAGAGGAGAGAGAGATTGAGAGAGGGAGAGAGAGAGAGAGAGAGAGAGAGAGAGAGAGAGAGAGAGAGAGGGAGAGAGAGAGAGAGAGTAGGGGAGAGAGAGAGAGAGAGAGAGAGAAAGAGAGAGAGAGGAGAGAGAGAGAGTAGGGGGAGAGAGAGAGTGAGAAAGAGAGAGAGAGAGAGAGAGAGAAAGAGAGAGAGACACACACACACACACAGGAACGGCAGAGAGAGAAAGCTGTGTATAGGAAGGTGGTTTTCTATTTTTGTGACCTCCATCTCTCTAGCAATTATCCCTGTCACCATGGCAACCATTAGGCCAACTCTCACCACAAGCAGTATGTTGCAGACCTGGGTTCAAATACTATTTCCAATCAATTCAAATACTTGATCTATGTTTGATTGAGCTTGATTGGCGGATGCCCCCCGTTGATCCTAGTAGATGTACTCTTTGTGGGTGTTCTCTATAGAACAAGGCTCAAACCCCTTCCAATCCTACACCGTTCATAGATCACTTCCTGTCTCACTCTTCTGCCTGACTATAGAAAAGCGGTCTTCAGTAAATTACAGACCACTAGTAGCTTACAACTTATTTCCAGGGGAGATTCAAAGAAACACATTCAATTGCTAACCTTTCTAGTGAAAGGTAGCAGTAGCCACCGCTAAGCTTGGTGGGTGACCTTTCTGCAGCCGAATGATAATGATGTTACCAGGAGGATTATTCAAATCCCTTTCAAGGCAAAGAGGTTGAATTGAGACACGTTGGTCAGTGATAATAACAAGCCCATGTCCTCCAAGTAGGCTGCACTCTCTGCATCTGAACAAACTGATAGTGACATTCTTCCATCTCATAATTGTGTTAAAATGATGTCCATCTCTTCAAACACGCTATTGGTCATTTATTCAAATGGCCGTTTCTATTGATTTGTGTGTGTAAAAGTCCTCCACCTTCTAATGCAGTCTGAGTAGAAAGCCCCCGCCTGGGGTCGTTGAGTTAACCAGCAAGTAAACACTGGCTCACAGCAACACAGAACCAATAGAATAGTCACAAAAGTATAATCTCCGCTCATCTGGCACTCAAGGCAGGCTAAAACAAATGCTCAAAGTATTTGAAAGATATTGAATAGTATTTAAACCCAGATGTGATATCTTGCTGATTTAGTCCCGCATCAACGATTCAACGGATTCGTCTTCCTTTTGACCTGACCTACTGAAGAACTAATGTCTTCTTAGATAGGGAGATGGAAATGAATACAACACCGTGGCATTGTGTGGTATTTCTGAATTGGCGATGTGCCTGAGAGAGTAGGCAGACTTCAGGCACTTAAATGTTGTTCTCACTTCCCACCAAACTTGTTCTAACAGATATATCTAAAAATGAGTCTCCTAAAATTGCAGGGAGCTTAGCAACACACTATTGCAGGCCCCACACTAGCATACCACTTAGAATGCATCAAGGCTATTACAATTGAAATTTGAACATTTTAGTCATTTAGCAGAGGCTCTTATCCAGAGCGAGTCAAAATTCATCTTAAGGTAGCTAGGTGGGACAACCACATTTCATGGTCATAGTAAGTACACTTTTCCTCAGTAAAGTAGCTATCAGCTAGTAAGGTCAGAGCAAGTAAGGAAAATAATAAAAAGTCAAGTGTTAGTTATCTATGTATTGGGCTAGCATTGTGATTAGTTATCGATGTATTGGACTAGCATTGTGATTAGTTATCGATGTATTGGACTAGCATTGTGATTAGTTATCGATGTATTGGACTAGCATTGTAAGTGGTATGCTAGCGTGCATACTGAAACATACAGGCCTCTGTACTACATCCATATTGACTTCAGTATACAGTATGTACAACTATCTAGCTCTGGGAAAATGTAGCTGTGATATATTGACTTCAGTATACAGTATGTACAACTATCTAGCTCTGGGAAAATGTAGCTGTGGCATGTTGACAGGCTTGTTGACAGGGCCAAATAGTCTTCATTGGGGAAATGACTATGGTAGACTGTGTCAGGTCCCAGCGGTTGTAGAGGGCAGAGAGGTTAACCAGGGGCTGTAAAACACAGCATCAACATAACCACACTGCTCCTGCCCTGCCTTGCCTGAATTCCCCTCTCGTTGCCAGTGTTCAACTCTCCAGAGGCCTGCTGAAGGCTAGAGTAACACAGTGGAAACGTAGTGTGAACTAGAAGTCTGTCATCAGACAGCAGGCGTCTCAGTGGAGGGACCCTACTGTAGTCCACTATGGCCTGGTGCCAGATCTGTTAGTGCTGTCTGTAGGGGTCTCGCTGGAGGGACCCTACTGTAGTCCACTATGGCCTGGTGCCAGATCTGTTAGTGCTGTCTGTAGGGGTCTCAGTGGAGGGACCCTACTGTAGTCCACTATGGCCTGGTGCCAGATCTGTTAGTGCTGTCTGTAGGGGTCTCAGTGGAGGGACCCTACTGTAGTCCACTATGGCCTGGTGCCAGATCTGTTAGTGCTGTCTGTAGGGGTCTCGCTGGAGGGACCCTACTGTAGTCCACTATGGCCTGGTGCCAGATCTGTTAGTGCTGTCTGTAGGGGTCTCAGTGGAGGGACCCTACTGTAGTCCACTATGGCCTGGTGCCAGATCTGTTAGTGCTGTCTGTAGGGATCTCAGTGGAGGGACCCTACTGTAGTCCACTATGGTCTGGTGCCAGATCTGTTAGTGCTGTCTGTAGGAGTATTGGGAAAGATAGCACTAACAGATCAAATGAAATCAATTTATATTTGTCACATGTTTTGTAAACAACAGGTAGACTAACAGTGCTCACTTACGAGTCCCTTCCCAACAATGCAGAGTTAAAGATAAAGATACAAAATATATATTTTAAATAGAAATAGTGAACTGAGGAAAGAAAACACAATGAATAAGAATAATGAGTAAATAAAATGGCAACATACAGGGAGTAGCAGTACAGAGTCGATGTGCAGGGGTAGGAGGTAATTATGTACTTATACGTAGGGGTAAAGTGACTAGGCAACAGGATAGATAATAGACTGAGCTGCAGAAGCAACGTATGTGGGGCAGTAGCAGCAGTGTGTGTGGTGGGTGAGTGTGTGTGTGTGTATGTGTGTGTGTGTGTGTGTGTGTGTGTGTGTGTGTGTGTGTGTGTGTGTGTGTGTGTGTGTGTGTGTGTGTGTGTGTGTGTGTGTGTGTGTGTGTGTGTGTGTGTGTGTGTGTGTGTGGTGTCAGTATGCGTGTGTGTGCATGTTATGTGTGTGTGGATGGATGTAGTGTGTGTGTGTAATGCTTGTTGAGGTGTCAGTGTATGTGAGTGGGTGGAGTAGGTGTGAGTGAGTGGGTGGAGTCCAGAGTCAGTGCAAGAGATTCTGGGACCAGGCTACAAGACAACACAAACAGATCTAGGACCAGGCTACAAGACAACACAAACAAATCTAGGACCAGGCCACAAGACAACACAAACAGATCTGGGACCAGGCCACAAGACAACACAAACTGATCTAGGACCAGGCTACAAGACAACACAAACAGATCTGGGACCAGGCTACAAGACAACACAAACAGATCTGGGACCCGACTACAAGACAACACCACCCCTGTATACCACCCATACCCTGTCACAACACAACGGATTGGCTCAAACACATTAAATTAAGAAGGAAATAAATTCCACAAATTAACTTTTAACAAGGCACACCTGTTAATTGAAATGTATTCCAGCTGACTACGTCATGAAGCTGGTTGAGAGAATGCCAAGAGTGAGCAAAGCTGTTATCAAGGCAAAGGGTGGCTACTTTGAAGAATCTCAATTCTAAAATATATTTTGTTTAACATTTTTTGGTTACTACATAATTCAATATGTGTTATTTCATAGTTGTGATGTCTTCACTATTATTCTACAATGTAGAAAATAGTAAAATAACGAAAAACCCTGGAATTAGTAGATGTGTTCAAACTTTTGACTGGTACTGTATATATGGAGACTATTGGTACTGTATATATACAGTTGAAGTCGGAAGTTTACATTCACCTTAGCCAAATACATTTAAACTCAGTTTTCACAATTCACAATCACCACTTTATTTTAAGAATGTGAAATGTCAGAATAATAGCAGAGAGAATGATTTATTTCAGCGTTTATTTCTTTCATCACATTCTCAGTGGGTCAGAAGTTTACATACACTCACTTAGTATTAGGTAGCATTGCATTTAGACTGTTTAACTTGGGTCAAATGTTTTGGGTAGCCTTCAACAAGCTTCCCACAATAAGTTGCGTGAATTCTGACCCATTCCTTCTTACAGAGCTGGTGTAACTGAGTCAGGTTTGTAGGCCTCCTTACTCGCACACGCTTTTTCAGTTCTGCCCACAAATTTTCCATGGGATTGAGGTCAGGGCTTTGTGATGGCCACTCCAATACCTTGACATTGTTGTCTTTAAGCCATTTTGCCACAACTTTGGAAGTATGCTTGGGGTCATTGTCCATTTGGAAGATCCATTTGCAACCAAGCATTAACTTCCTGACTGATGTCTTGAGATGTTGCTTCAATATATTCACATACATTTTCTCCCTCATGACGCTATCTATTTTGTGAAGCGCACCAGTCCCTCCTGCAGCAAAGCACCCCCACAACATGATGCTGCCACCCCCGTGCTTCACGGTTGGGATGGTGTTATTTTGCTTCAAGCCTCCCCCTTCTCCCTCCAAACATAACAATGGTCATTATGGCCAAACAGTTTTATTTAGACCAGAGGACATTTCTCCAAAAAGTACGATCTTCGTCCCCATGTGCAGTTGCAAGCCGTAGTCTGGCCTTTTTACGGAGGTTTTTGAGCAGTGGCCTCTTCCTTGCTGAGCGGCCTTTCAATTTATGTAGATATAGGACTCGTTTTACTGTGGATATAGATACTTTTGTACCCGTTTCCTCCCGCATCTTCACAAACTCCTTTGCTGTTGTTCTGGGATTCATTTTCACTTTTCGCACCAAAGTACGTTAATCTCCAGGAGACAGAATGTGTCTCCTTCCTGAGCGGTATGACGGCTGCGTTGTCCCATGGTGTTTATACTGGCGTACTATTGTTTGTACAGATGAATGTGGTACATTCAGGCGTTTGAAAATTGCTCCCAAGGATGAACTAGACTTGTGGAGGTCTACAAAAAAATTTCTGAGGTCTTGGCTGATTTCTTTTGATTTTCCCATGATGTCACGCAAAGAGTCACTGAGTTTGAAGGTAGGCCTTGAAATACATCAGCAGGTACACCTCCAATTGACTCAAATGATGTCAATTAGCCTATCAGAAGCTTCTAAAGTCATGACATCATTTTCTGGAGTTTTCCAATCTGTTTAAAGGCACAGTCAACTTAGTGTATGTAAACTTCTGACCCACTGGAATTGTGATACAGTGAATTATAAGTGATATAATCTGTCTGTAAACAATTGTTGGAAGAATTACTTGTGTCATGCACAGTAGATGTCCTAACCGACTTGCCAAAACTGTAGTGTGTTAACAAGAAATTTGTGGAGTGGTTGAAAAACAAGTTTTAATGACTCCAATCCAAGCGTATTTAAACTTCTGACTTCAACTGTACATCATGTACCATACATTTCCCAACAAGACATCCCTAACACAGTATGCTATATATCATGTACCATACATTTCCCAACAAGACATCACTAACACAGTATAATATATATCATGTACCATACATCTCTCAATAAGACATCCCTAACACAGTATGCTATATATCATGTACCATACATCTCTCAACAAGACATCACTAACACAGTATGCTATATATCATGTACCATACATCTCTCAACAAGACATCCCTAACACAGTATGCTATATATCATGTACCATACATCTCTCAACAAGACATCCCTAACACAGTATAATATATATCATGTACCATACATCTCTCAACAAGACATCCCTAACACAGTATAATATATATCATAATCAACAAGACATATCATGTACCATACATCTCTCAACAAGACATCCCTAACACAGTATAATATATATCATGTACCATACATCTCTCAACAAGACATCCCTAACACAGTATACTATATATCATGTACCATACATCTCCCAACAAGACATCCCTAACACAGTATAATATATATCATGTACCATACATCTCTCAACAAGACATCACTAACATTGTCCTCTTTCTGGTAGGTGAAGAAAACCTTCAAAATAATGATAGAAACTGGAAGACGTTTAGATACCGTGTAGGGTACATCTTGTCAGATTAATTGAGAATGTACCATGGCAACCGATAAATGTACAACACGTTGTGAAAGACTCAGACGTTAACGCCGTAAGGCTTGTAGCTTTATGTCTCATTTCATGTGATATACAACAGCCTTAGAACACTATTGGCTATTGAAAGATGGGGGAAAAAGCTGACCCAAAAAGCCAAGATGGACAATGTAACGTAAGCTAACGTGAAACCAATAGGCCTCCAGCAACGTTGTGAAGGATTAGCTGTTCATCCATCCACAGTACATGTAATAACAGTATTTTTTTCAGCTCAGGGAAGTTAGAGTCCATTACTGTGTAGAATACTAGTAATCCTTCCATTCATCCGTTCATCAAACAATGAGGATGTTATACAGTGAAAGGCAACATGTCAAAGTTGTTGAGTTGATTTAACTGGGGGAACCACTAACCCCATGCTGGTCTCTCAAAGGAACAACAAATGGACCTATTTTTAAGTGTAGTGATCTCAGCCAGCCTGTTTGTGAGTACTGCAAGCTCTGGGGTCTGTGAAAAGCACAAAGAAAACATTTATGAGCATAGCCTAAAGGTCCCTCTGGTCAGGATGTCTGTTGTAGAATGACGTTGAGTGTCTCTCATAGTGAGAAAGGTATTCTTCAGTCTCTATCCATCCCAAAGGACCACAACAATAGAATAGAAAACTGAACAAACGTGACCTGTGCAGAATATTGACATATGAAGTCACTTCCTAAGTGTGTTCTGAAACAGAAACGTGACTGTACATTTGTATGTGTGTATTGTTTTGTATTGTTAGTTTTACTGCACTGTTGGAGTTAGAAATATAAACATTTGAACCTGCAATAAACAACATCTGAAAATATATGTGCATGAACCAATAAACTGTGATTTGATTTGAGCCTTATATTATTTTCCCTTGTCAGTATTTCTGTCTCACCTTTGACCCCCAATCTGAAATGAAAGATGACCTTCAGTGTCTTATGAAAAAACCTCTCAAAGAAAGCCTGTGGAAGGAATCGGCTCATTGTTCCATAACTCAACAAAACCACACAATAACAAAGGATGACCATAAAAGAAGAGTTATTACTGTAGGAACAGTTGTTACTTCCTGCAAGGTGATGCTAGGTAAAGCTAGAGAGTTCAACATAGGCTGTGTTAACACAGGAAGCCCAAGTCTGATCTTTTGCCACAAAATTGGTCTTTTGAACAATCAATCCGATGTTTAGCCAAAAAAATGGGCAAAAGATCAGAATTGGGCTTCCTGTGTAAACATCCACAGTGCTTGTTATTTATTCTCCAGGTCCTTCCCATCTGTTGTGTGTGTTTCATGTCCCCACCTGGAACAGATGTGATTCATTCCCCACCTGGAACAGATGTGATTCATGTCCCCACCTGGAACAGATGTGATTCATGTCCCCACCTGGAACAGATGTGATTCATGTCCCCACCTGGAACAGATGTGATTCATGTCCCCACCTGGAACAGATGTGATTCATGTCCCCACCTGGAACAGATGTGATTCATGTCCCCACCTGGAACAGATGTGATTCATGTCCCCACCTGGAACAGATGTGATTCATGTCCCCACCTAGAACAGATGATTCATGTCCCCACCTGGAACAGATGTGATTCATGTCCCCACCTGGAACAGATGTGTTTCATGTTCCCACCTGGAACAGATGTGATTCATGTCCCCACCTGGAACAGATGTGATTCATGTCCCCACCTGGAACAGATGTGATTCATGTCCCCACCTGGAACAGAACAGATGTGATTCATGTCCCCACCTAGAACAGATGATTCATGTCCCCACCTGGAACAGATGTGATTCATGTCCCCACCTGGAACAGATGTGTTTCATGTCCCCACCTGGAACAGATGTGATTCATGTCCCCACCTGGAACAGATGTGATTCATGTCCCCACCTGGAACAGATGTGATTCATTGGAACATGTTTCATGTTCCCACCTGGAACAGATGTGATTCATGTTAGAACAGATGATTCATGTCCCCACCTGGAACAGATGTGATTCATGTCCCCACCTGGAACAGATGTGATTCATGTCCCCACCTGGAACAGATGTGATTCATGTCCCCACCTGGAACAGATGTGATTCATGTCCCCACCTGGAACAGATGTGATTCATGTTCCCACCTGGAACAGATGTGATTCATGTCACATTGCAGTGCATTCTTGGACCAACCAACCAACCATCCAACCAACCAACCAACCATCAGATAATTGAGCTTCTTCAGAGAATGAGGAGGGTGTATCAGTGTACAGGGGATAGTGGAGAGTTAACATCTTAACACCAGTCTTTTTATCTATAGTATGTAGCCCCAGGGATCACCACTATGTATGGAGATAGTGGAGAGTTAACATCTTAACACCAGTCTTTTTATCTATAGTATGTAGCCCCAGGGATCACCACTGTGTATGGAGATAGTGGAGAGTTAACATCTTAACACCAGTCTTTTTATCTATAGTATGTAGCCCCAGGGATCACCACTGTGTATGGAGATAGTGGAGAGTTAACATCTTAACACCAGTCTTTTTATCTATAGTATGTAGCCCCAGGGATCACCACTGTGTATGGAGATAGTGGAGAGTTAACATCTTAACACCAGTCTTTTTATCTATAGTATGTACCCCAGGGATCACCACTGTGTATGGAGATAGTGGAGAGTTAACATCTTAACACCAGTCTTTTTATCTATAATATGTAGCCCCAGGGATCACCACTGTGTATGGAGATAGTGGAGAGTTAACATCTTAACACCAGTCTTTTTATCTATAGTATGTAGCCCCAGGGATCACCACTATGTATGGAGATAGTGGAGAGTTAACATCTTAACACCAGTCTTTTTATCTATAGTATGTAGCCCCAGGGATCACCACTATGTATGGAGATAGTGGAGAGTTAACATCTTAACACCAGTCTTTTTATCTATAGTATGTAGCCCCAGGGATCACCACTGTGTATGGAGATAGTGGAGAGTTAACATCTTAACACCAGTCTTTTTATCTATAGTATGTAGCCCCAGGGATCACCACTATGTATGGAGATAGTGGAGAGTTAACATCTTAACACCAGTCTTTTTATCTATAGTATGTAGCCCCAGGGATCATGTATGGAGATAGTGGAGAGTTAACATCTTAACACCAGTCTTTTTATCTATAGTATGTAGCCCCAGGGATCACCACTATGTATGGAGATAAGATGTTAACTCTGCACTAACACCAGTCTTTTTATCTATAGTATGTAGCCCCAGGGATCACCACTATGTATGGAGATAGTGGAGAGTTAACATCTTAACACCAGTCTTTTTATCTATAGTATGTAGCCCCAGGGATCACCACTGTGTATGGAGATAGTGGAGAGTTAACATCTTAACACCAGTCTTTTTATCTATAGTATGTAGCCCCAGGGATCACCACTGTGTATGGAGATAGTGGAGAGTTAACATCTTAACACCAGTCTTTTTATCTATAGTATGTAGCCCCAGGGATCACCACTATGCTGACCCTTCATATTGTATATATGTGTACAGGCATTAGTACTAGAAGCCATTGATTAAACGTCACCATGGTGATGACTAGAAGGTAAATAAATACTAAAGCCTGCGATGAGTTAGCACTTTTTTATATATACTGTACTGAAGCCAGGTACATGCCATCTTGTAGGCTAATAATGACCACTGTGACAGATTAAATCGATGCACTGGTATCTAGTGCAGTGATGAAAAGTGCATGGCACACAAAATAAGATGGGCCAACCTCTTTATTATCAACAGTTTTAAAGAGGACACAATAAATATCACTAATGTCTAGTCCTTGAAAAACAAATGGCTACGCCAACCCCAAGTTGGAGGTCCAAAGCAATCCCTGAATTAACGTTAGAAATGGATAGATTAGCAACATAAACATAGCAATAATCAATTCAGAATTCATATTTTATTCCAAATTCATAAAGTAAATTGACATTGTGATCAGTAGTCAAGTGATATTATGCTCAGTTCATGTTCAGATAACTTTACAGCAAATCAATTCATCAACACAATAACAGTTAGTCAAGCTAAGCCCAACCAAACACAACCAAA
Source organism: Oncorhynchus tshawytscha (assembly GCF_018296145.1). Taxonomy (NCBI): domain Eukaryota; kingdom Metazoa; phylum Chordata; class Actinopteri; order Salmoniformes; family Salmonidae; genus Oncorhynchus; species Oncorhynchus tshawytscha. Next base: position 155,501 of record NW_024609466.1, read on the forward strand.
ATCAGGGACAAGAGGATATATATTTTAACTCAGCAATGTGCATTATCAATATGGTCTCAAATACATGTCCATATTTGTTGCTGTAAGTTAACATGCTGAATGTGCTAAGTTAGTAATCTTAAAAATAATAAATCTGTTAAAGGCTAAAATAAACATTTATCCAGCCATATATTACAGAAATGTACATGACAACAAAAATGTGCTGAGTTCAAATAAATAAGAAACAAAGTAATCCTGGACTATGTTTCCCTGACAACATCTTGTCTTTTCAGGATCCAAAACATCCAGTACCACAGGCTTGTTGAATAACTCACCGTTTGGTTCTCAACCAGGGATCTTTCTTAGGGTTGGAAAATGTTGGGAACTTTCCACAAATCACCTGGTTTTTCTGTCTTTTTCGTCCCCATTTGAAGATTCCCAGAATAGTGAGGGAAATAAGCAGGAAATTCAGAATCCTCTCATTTTGGAAAATATACCAGAATTTTGCAACAGTAAATCTTTCTTTTTGGAAACATAAAAACATGGAATTGGTGGAGATGACATTTGAAACAACAGGCACATACCCATAGTAATACAAAGAGGGTTGCATCTCAAATGGAACACTATTCCCTATATAGTGCACTACTTTTGACCAGGGTCCAATAGGGCTTTGGTCAAAAGAAGTGCACTATATTTGAAATAGGGTGCCATTTGGGATGCATCAGGGTTTACATACTGCTTTGAACATAGACACTTGACTGAACAAAAAACAAAAAGTTGCCCTAATAGAAAAAAGCAACCTCCCAATCACCCTCTCCTGTTATAATACATCAGTATCAACACACCGTTGTGGAATATTAACCCATCTCAGGCAGAAACCAGAAAACAACAGTTCAAATTAAAGTTTTACTGCCTTGTATGAACAATCCAAATGTCATATTCTTATGTTATAGCAAACCAGCTGTAACAGAAACCAATCCAGTTTAAATATCTCCTGGTCCATGCAGGTAGCAGACCTGGGCCATATTCATTAGAGCACACTGTTTAAAATGATTTAAAATACTTCAATTGTATTTGATTAAACTTGCCTTTTGCAGGTGAACCAATAGAATAGTCCAGAACATGCAAACCCCACCCACCCGGCACTCCCAGGCAGGCTAAAGCAAATGCTCAAAAGTATTTAAAACATTTCAAATAGTATTTGAACCCAGGTCTGGCAGGCTGTGGTCTTGTCAGTGGACATATTCGTCTTCACTCATGTCAGAGTCATCTGCCTCCACCTCTCCTTCGATCACTGATTTCTTCCCCTTACAACATGACACCAACAGGCCGATGAGGAAAACCTACAGGTTGAAAACATGGACATTTACAATCAATCAATCAAACACCACCAGGTCAATGAGGAGAACCTACAGGTGGAAAACATGGACATTTACAATCAAACACCACCAGGCCAATGAGGAGAACCTACAGGTGGAAAACATGGAACGTATGTAAATAAGTCATGGACCATCTCCCAATACTCATACTAGCGTACTATATAAATAGTATGTGAAAAAATAAAGTTTTCTAGTATGTGAAATTTAGAAAATAGTACAGCTGGTCAATTTATCTGATTATCAGCTGTCGTCTAACACGTGAGTCAGAAAAGACCAATGAATTCTACTAGACCAAACGCCGAAATGAGTATGCAGTTTAAGTAAATGAGTACGCAGTTTCAGTAAATGAGTACGCGGATTAAGTAAATGAGTACGCAGTTTAAGTAAATGAGTACGCAGTTTCAGTAAATGAGTACGCAGATTAAGTAAATGAGTATGCAGTTTCAGTAAATGAGTACGCAGATTAAGTAAATGAGTACGCAGTTTAAGTAAATGAGTACGCAGTTTAAGTAAATGAGTACGCAGTTTAAGTAAATGAGTACGCAGATTAAGTAAATGAGTATGCAGTGTAAGTGAATGAGTATGCAGTTTAAGTAAATGAGTATGCAGTTTAAGTAAATGAGTATGCAGATTAAGTGAATGAGTACGCAGTTTAAGTAAAAGTGTGTGCGGTTTAAGTAAATTGGTTTGCGGTTTAAGTAAATGAGTATGCGGTTTAAGTTAATGAGTACGCGGTTTAAGTAAATTAGTATGCGGTTTAAGTAAATTAGTATGTGGATTAAGTAAATGAGTATGCGGTTTAAATGAGTATGCAATTTAAATTAGTACGCAGTTAAAGTACATGAGTACGCAGTTTAAGTAAATGAGTATGCTGTTTCAATAAATGAGTATGCAGTTTAAGTAAATGAGTACACAGTTTAAGTAAATGAGGATGCGGTTTAAGTAAATGAGTATGCGGTTTAAGTAAATGAGTATGCACTTTAAGTAAATGAGTACGCGGTTTGAGTGTGCAGTTTAAGTAAATGAGTATAGAGTTTAAGTAAATGAGTATGCGGTTTAAATGAGTGTGCAGATTAAGTAAATGAGTATGCAGTTTAAGTAAATGTGTACGCGGCTTAAGTAAATTGGTTTGCGGTTTAAGTAAATTAGTACGCAGTTTAAGTACTTGAGTATGCGGTTTAAGTACTTGAGTACGCGGTTTAAGTACTTGAGTGTGTGGTTTAAGTAAATGAGTATGTGGTTTAAGTAAATGAGCATGCGGTTTAAGTAAACGAGTATGCAGTTTAAGTACTTGAGTACGCGGTTTAAGTACTTGAGTGTGTGGTTTAAGTAAATGAGTATGTGGTTTAAGTAAATGAGCATGCGGTTTAAGTAAATGCGTATGCAGTTTAAGTAGGACGCTAGTATGGCGGTCATCTTTAATGTTCAAACAATTTAACCAATCAATCAATGACTTGCAGCTATAATTCTAGCAGACTCAGCAGTACTCAGTAAATCTGATCTGCCTTTACACTATAAATTGCACTTATAGTTACACCATCTGTGACATTTTTGCAAGAACATTGTCAACCAAATCTTTGAGTTTCCAACACATACCCCGATAAACACCCAGTTGCCAAAGTAGTAGATGGTACTGAAGAACCAGAACTTGTGGAGGAAAAGGTACGACCTCGTCACTGTGCATTCGTCTGAAAAAGTGAGAAAACAAAAAATGGAAAGAACATAATTGAGTCTTTGCTAACACTGCATTAGTTTGACATCAGAAGATAATCTTAGTTCTCTAAACTTAGTTTAGACTTCAAGTGTTGTGTGTTTGGAATGGCAAATGTATATTAAATGACACAAAAACAAGCATGTATTTTAAGTAAATGATGAGTAATCATGCACAGAATGAGCAGTATGGCTGGTGTCATTTATATGTTTCAACAGCACAACATGGCCAGCCTTAGGAGTTCACTGAAGTCACTATGGCTGCGTTTACACAGGCAGCCCAATTCTGATAATTTTTTCAATAATTGGTCTATTGACCAATCAGAATTGGCTTGCCTGTGAAAATGCAGCCATTATGTCTTTAAAATGTTAAAGGATCTTATTCTGGGAGCAATTAACGGCATTATACTAACTGGTAGTGACCCAACACCACCACCATTACAAGGTAGCCCCAAGAGACGCCTCCGACATTAATTACAGGCCCTGCAGCATCCGTTTGATCCATGATGTTAATGCAACAGTTAATGGGATGTAAGTAGGAGCCATTATCAACCAAATGCAGTAAAAAGACCAGTCAGACCAGAAATGGACATTCTAATGGTTGTCATTGAGATTGATATTCTAATGGTTGTCGGTTTCAGAACTAATAGGGACCTTCCTACGCTTTTAGAAAGGAAAGTAACAAGGAAATAGGAAAATAAGAACCCAGCATCCTACTGCATGTATTTTAGACTACCATCATACAATGCAACAGTTAATGGAATGTACGTAAAACACTCATAAACCAAATAACAGAAATCTGCATGTACTTAGCATACGAATGCTTTTAGTACCTTCTTATGAGTCAGAAAGGGGTTTGACATTATAACTCCAAAAGCAGGGAAGGGAGATAAACAGCAGATCTTGGTGTGAATCCAGCATCCTAATGCATTTATATTAGACTACGTTCTTATGTATGAGTCAGTGTGTGAGGGGTTGGAGAACTGGCAAAGTAACAACTAACTAACTACACTGTGTCCACGAGCGATATTCTCAATCCAAGGCGAGGCAGATGGAACAGGTTTAAGTAAATTAAGTTTACATCAAGTGTCACTGCGAGGTTAAGATGAAGCAGTGTGATTGGACCCTGTAAAAGGATTTCGGTGGGGGTGGAACATCTTCAGGCCATTATTATATTTGAATATCTTTGCTTTTAGTCAATGCTATTATTCTAGTTATGAGTTCACTTAAAATGAGAGTTCTTCACTACAGTATGTAGCAATGTATTCCATGATATGGGAATATGGAGGTATTCACTTGTAGGTTTTGTTTTCCATGTTGAAGAAATGTTGTTGTAAGAAACAACAGGGTGAGTTGGAAGGTTTCAACTGTAAATGAAAGTCCATAAGAAACACAGAGTGGCAGTGTGTGTACGATTAAGTGTGACAAAGCAATCACTTGCAGTGTGGTCAGGTGCCACAAAGAGGGACTTAGGGAAATTGCAGTTGGCTCAGAACAGGGCAGCACGGCTGTCTCAGAACAGGGCAGCACGGCTGCCTCAGAACAGGGCAGCACGGCTTTCTCAGAACAGGGCAGCACGGCTTTCTCAGAACAGGGCAGCACGGCTGTCTCAAAACAGAGCAGCACGGCTGTCTCAAAACAGGGCAGCACGGCTGTCTCAGAACAGGGCAGCATGGCTGTCTCAGAACAGGGCAGCATGGCTGTCTCAGAACAGGGCAGCATGGCTGTCTCAGAACAGGGCAGCATGGCTGTCTCAGAACAGGGCAGCATGGCTGTCTCAGAACAGGGCAGCATGGCTGTCTCAGAACAGGGCAGCATGGCTGTCTCAGAACAGGGCAGCATGGCTGGCACTTAAAAGTACACGGAGAGCTAACATTAATAATATGCATGTCAATCTCTCCTGGCTCAAAGTGGAGGAGAGATTGACTTCATCACTACTTGTTTTTGTAAGAAGTGTTGACAAGTTGAATGTACCAAGGTGTCTGTCTAAACAGAACAGAACGGAGCACACAGCTCAGGACACCCATACATATAAACCCCAGGAAAGAGCATGCCACAAGAATTAGGGATCCATAATAAACCCCAAGTCCAGAACAGATCCATAATAAACCCCAGGAAGAGTAGCTGCTGCCTTAGTAGGAACTAATGGGGATCCATAATAAACCCCAGGAAGAGTAGCTGCTGCCTTGACAGGAACTAATAGGGATCCATAATAAACCTCAGGAAGAGTAGTTGCTGCCTTGGCAGGAACTAATAGGGATCCATAATAAACCTCAGGAAGAGTAGCTGCTGCCTTGGCAGGAACTAATAGGGATCCATAATATACCCCAGGAAGAGTAGCTGCTGTCTTAGTAGGAACTAATGGGGATCTCTAATACATACAAATACTTGCATGCAGTCTTATTACCCAAGCAAAGCACTTGCTGTGCAACTGTGTAACTAACGATGGCCCTGTCCTCACTTAAGACTACAATCTGAGAATCTGTTCAATGGTCATTCCAATTGTTGATATTCACCTATGGATTCTTAATAAAAATAACATTTTTGAATTTATTTGGGAGGGGTTACATTTCCCTAGCCCATCCTTTAGCTGTATACCAAAACAAGTGGCAGGGCTAGCGTTTTGTTGTTTTTCAAATCCCAGAATGGAACTTGAAGTGCCCCTGTCCTGACTGATGTGTCTTAGAGGGGCTGTTAACGCCATAGAGGAACCCAGCCTCGGGCTAACTGTGTCACGGTAACTGAAAGAGCCTACAACTCTTCTTGTAAAGTAGAAAGCTGTGTCACTGTCACTGTGGATAGGGCTGATCCCTGGATAACTTCCAATGTGAAGTCACAGTCGACAGAATCTTAAACACCACTCATATGTCATAATGTACTGCATACCTACACGTAATAAACTCAGCAAAAAAGAACCATCCTCTCACTGTCAACTGCGTTTATTTTCAGCAAACTTAACATGTGTAAATATTTGTAGGAACATAACAAGATTCAACAACTGAGACATAAACTGAACAAGTTCCACAGACATGTGACTAAAATAAATGGAATAATGTGTCCCTGAACAAAGCGGGGCGGTCAAAATCAAAAGTAACAGTCAGTATCTGGTGTGGCTATCAGCTGCATTAAGTACTGCAGTGCAGATTTGCCAGTTCTCGCTGTGAGATGTTACCGCACTCTTCCACCAAGGCACCTGCAAGTTCCCGGACATTTCTGGGGGGAATGGCCCTAGCCCTCACCCTCCGATCCAACAGGTCGCAGACGTGCTCCATGGGATTGTGATCCGGGCTCTTCGCTGGCCAGAACACTGACACTCCTGTCTTGCAGGAAATCATGCACAGAATGAGCAGTATGGCTGGTGTCATTGACATGCTGGAGGGTCATGTCAGGCTGAGCCTGCAGGAAGTGTACCACATGAGGGAGGAGGATGTCTTCCTGTAACGCACAGTGTTTAGATTGCCTGCAATGACAACAAGCTCAGTCCGATGATGCTGTGACACACCGCCCCAGACCATGACGGACCCTCCACATCCAAATCGATCCCGCTCCAGAGTACAGGCCTTGGTGTAACGCTCATTCCGTCGACAATAATCGCGAATCCGACCATCACTACTGGTGAGACAAAACCGCGACTCGTCAGTAAAGAGCACTTTTTGCCAGTCCTGTCTGGTCCAGCGACGGTGGGTTTGTGCCCATAGGCGACGTTGTTGCCGGTGATGTCTGGTGAGGACCTGCCTTACAACAGCCCTACAAGCCCTCAGTCCAGCCTCGCTCAGCCTATTGGGGACAGTCTGAGCACTGATGGAGGGATTGTGCGTTCCTGGTGTAACTCAGGTGTTTGTTGTTGCCATCTTGTATCTGTCCTGCAGGTGAGATGTTCGGATGTACCGATCCTGTGCAGGTGTTGTTACACGTGGTCTGCCACTGCGAGGACGATCAGCTGTCCGTCCCCTCTCCCTGTCTTAGGCGTCTCACAGTACGGACATGGCAATTTATTGCCCTGGCCACATCTGCAGTCCTCATGTCTCCTTGCAGCATGCCTAAGGCACATTCACACAGATGAGCAGGGACCCTGTTTTTCAGAGTCAGTAGAAAAGCCTCTTTAGTGTCCTAAGTTTTCATAACTGTGACCTTAATTGCCCACCTAATTGTACTTCATTGTAAGCTGTTAGTGTCTTAACGACCGTTCTGCAGGTGCATGTTCATTAATTGTTTATGGTTCATTGAACAAGCATGGGAATTTTCTTTGAAAGACAGGGTCCTAAAAAAGGGATGTTTCTCTTTTTGCTGAGTTTATGTGGTGTTATGTCATTTGTACTGCAGCCTTGTATCTTAGCAACACCAAATCTCATATGTACTGCAGCCTTGTATCTTAGCAACAACACATATCATATGTACTGCAGCCTTGTATCTTAGCAACAACACATCTCATATGAACTGCAGCCTTGTATCTTAGCAACAACACATATCATATGTACTGCAGCCTTGTATCTTAGCAACAACACATATCATATGTACTGCAGCCTTGTATCTTAGCAACAACACATCTCATATGTACTGCAGCCTTGTATCTTAGCAACAACACATCTCATATGAACTGCAGGCTTCTATCTTAGCAACAACACATTTCATATGTAGTGTAAGTATCTACCTAATATAGGATGTTTTAGTCACAGTTCATGTACTGTAAGCTTCCATCTATATCTATATAATGTGTTTTAAAGACAGAGGTGAGGGACTGGATGGGCAAGCTAGCAACTGCTGCTGTCTTCTTTAGAATTTAAACAAATAAAAGAATGACTGACCTTTAAGGAAGAAAACCACAACTTTAACCAACACGATAGAGAAACAGTTTGACTATCATATACTGAATCTGGCCAGGAGATTTAAGGTGACTTCAAAGTGTCTGCAAAGAAAAGAAGATCCAAGTCACAGAAATCCCACGACGAACTAACCATGCAAAACGTCTGAGACTGTAGCTGCAGCTCTAAAGAAGGTTCATTATGTGTGTGTGTGTGTGTGTGTGTGTGTGTGTGTGTGTGTGTCTGTGTGTGTGTGTGCGTGCAGACAAGGAGAATCCTGGGTAATAGCTAAGCGGCTCTCCAGTCGCCACAGTGCAACAAAAAAGAAAGACAAGAAAAAAATAGCATTTGAAAAGAAGTGGGTAAACTGTGTAATTCACTTGTCTGCAGGGCTGGAGGGCTGGAGGGCTGAGGTATCCATGACAGGCTAAGGCTGTTGTCCAAATGGAACTATAGTCCTTACATTCTAAACTACTTCTGATGAGAGCCCTATGGGCCTGGGTCATAAGTAGTGCACTCTATAGTAAATACGGTGCAATTTGGGATAGAGCCTAAGAGAGTGGCCAGTCAGTTGCTCTATTCAGCTCTAAATGGAGAGGAGGAGAGGCAGAAAGGAAGAGGAGGAGGAGGAGGAGAAAAGAGGAGAGAGAGGAGACGGTCAGATTGCCCTTAGGATTCAGAGTTTTCCTATTGTCAGAGTTTGGGGAATCCCCAGTCTTACCTGATGAGCCGGTCCCAGGAAGGGAAAGGTAGGGAGTTTACATGGATAAGAAGGAAATGAAAGGAGTTGTGATGTAATAAATAGGAGCTGTAGGGACAGATACTGTTGGGCAGAGGAATGGGTAGACCTTAAGTACAAGTACAAACAATGTGATTGGAAACAGGCTTTGCCAGGGACTTCAAAATAAACCCAACTCTGGAGAGAACGCGTTCAACAAGGGTCAAGAGATGAGGATGGGATAACATCCTATTCCATTCTAAAAGCTGGAGATGCTATATAGTAATTAGATATTTAGCTAAATATGGTGCAATATTTGTTCAATACTGTGCTCGGTCCCTGACATAAAACAAAGGACATAAAATAAAGAAACCAGTGCTTGGAGCCTATTGAAGACGGCTTAGCATATATTGTAGCAGTTAGCTACGTGTGAGGCATTGTAATGTAGCAGTTAGCTACATGTGAAGTATTGTATTGTAGCAGTTAGCTACGTGTGAAATATTGTATCATAGCAGATAGCTATGTGTGAGGTATTGTAATGTAGCAGTTAGCTACGTGTGAGGCATTGTAATGTAGCAGTTAGCTACGTGTGAAGTATTGTATTGTAGCAGTTAGCTACGTGTGAGGTATTGTATTGTAGCAGTTAGCTACGTGTGAAGTATTGTATAGCAGTTAGCTACGTGTGAGGTATTGTATTGTAGCAGTTAGCTACGTGTGAGGTATTTTATTGTAGCAGTTAGCTACGTGTGAAGTATTGTATTGTAGCAGTTAGCTACGTGTGAGGTATTGTATTGTAGCAGTTAGCTACGTGTGAGGTATTTTATTGTAGCAGTTAGCTACGTGTGAGGTATTGGAATGTAGCAGTTAGCTACGTGTGAAATATTGTATTATAGCAGTTAGCTACGTGTGAAATATTGTATCATAGCAGATAGCTACGTGTGAGGTATTGTATTGTAGCAGTTAGCTACGTGTGAAGTATTGTATTGTAGCAGTTAGCTACGTGTGAAGTATTGTATTGTAGCAGTTAGCTACGTGTGAAGTATTGTAATGTAGCAGTTAGCTACGTGTGAAGTATTGTATTGTAGCAGTTAGCTACGTGTGAAGTATTGTATCATAGCAGATAGCTACGTGTGAAGTATTGTAATGTAGCAGTTAGCTACGTGTGAAGTATTGTATTGTAGCAGTTAGCTACGTGTGAAATATTGTATCATAGCAGATAGCTACGTGTGAGGTATTGTAATGTAGCAGTTAGCTACGTGTGAAGTATTGTATTGTAGTTGGAATGTAGCAGTAAGCTACGTGTGAGGTGTTGTATTGTAGCAGTTAGCTACGTATGAAGTATTGTAATGTAGCAGTTAGCTACGTGTGAGGTATTGGAATGTAGCAGTTAGCTACGTGTGAGGTGTTGTATTGTAGCAGTTAGCTACGTATGAAGTATTGTAATGTAGCAGTTAGCTACGTGTGAGGTATTGGAATGTAGCAGTTAGCTACGTGTGAGGTGTTTTATTGTAGCAGTTAGCTACGTATGAAGTATTGTAATGTAGCAGTTAGCTACGTGTGAAGTATTGTATTGTAGCAGTTAGCTACGTGTGAGGTGTTGTATTGTAGCAGTTAGCTACGTATGAAGTATTGTAATGTAGCAGTTAGCTACGTGTGAGGTATTGGAATGTAGCAGTAAGCTACATGTGAAGTATTGTATTGTAGCAGTTAGTTACGTGTGAGGTGTTGTATTGTAGCAGTTAGCTACGTATGAAGTATTGTATTGTAGCAGTTAGTATTGGCATGTCTCCTTTATCATGATTTATTTTGTAAATAGCAGGTGCTGTTATCTGGACCGTAAACACATGGTCGTCCCTGTGTGTGTGAGAGAGAGCCGAACACTGGAGGGAATTAAAATGACCAACCTTTGAAAGTGAAGCTCACTTTACTTAATCAGTTTGATTCTCACAGTTCCCATTGATCATGGAAGCTTGTCACTTACGTAACTGGCCCAATTATTTTTGTGCGGTGATAAGGGAGGCCATCTACCACCACGGATATGTGATATGCTTTCCTATAATAATACACTGTGCATTCATCTTCTTGACTTTAGTCAACAATTGATCGTGTTATTATTGTTCGACCATTTCAATAACAGTCAGATAAACACAATTGGTCTGATAAAAATGTGAAAAAAGTGTCAATCATTAACATAGCAAGCACAATACTTATTTAAACGAGAAAACTACTATCTCTTTACATACATTATCAACTCTGCCCCATAGCTATTATAAAGGTCCTACACCCTCAGAGAGGCTCTAGATTTCCCCTGACGTTGGAAGAGACAGTCAGGATGACCCCCTGACGTTGGTAGAGACAGTCAGGATGACCCCCTGACGTTGGTAGAGACAGTCAGGATGACCTCACTGACGTTGGTAGAGACAGTCAGGATGACCCCCTGATGCTGGTAGAGACAGTCAGGATGACCCCCTGATGCTGGTAGAGACAGTCAGGATGACCCCCTGACGTTGGTAGAGACAGTCAGGAAGACCTGACTGACGTTGTTAGAGACAGTTAGGATGACCCCACTGACGTTGGTAGAGACAGTCAGGATGACCTCACTGACGTTGGGGGGGGGTTAGGGTCCTCTCTGGTTTAATTTAAATTACAACTTTCCCCAGGCCTTTATAAACTATCGTCTAGTTAGGCTATTACACCAGAAAATAATAGGTTTTGTGACAACTGCAATGTGATTTCAATTTTGTGGGAGGGATTTTTCGTAAGGTTAAGGATCCCAACTTGGTTTAAACGTTCATACCTCTATTTCTAATACAGCCATTTCTAATGTCAGTACACAATGAGGGACTAACTTAGATGATAGGAAAGCAACCCGGCCACCCTGTTTCTCCCACCACCTCCCCTCTCCTTGTCCTGTACCACCTCTCTCTTTGTCCTGCACCACCTCCCCTCTCTTTGTCCTGCACCACCTCCCCTCTCTCTTTGTCCTGCACCACCTCCCTCTCTCTTTGTCCTGCACCACCTCCCCTCTCTCTTTGTCCTGCACCTCCTCCCTCTCTCTTTGTCCTGCACCAGCTTCCCTCTCTCTTTGTCCTGCACCACCTCCCCTCTCTTTGTCCTGCACCACCTCCCCTCTCTCTTTGTCCTGCACTACCTCCCCTCTCTCTTTGTCCTGCACCTCCTTCCCTCTCTCTTTGTCCTGCACCTCCTTCCCTCTCTCTTTGTCCTGCACCTCTTCCCCTCTCTCTTTGTCCTGCACCACCTCCCCTCTCTCTTTGTCCTGCACCACCTTCCCACTCTCTTTGTCCTGCACCACCTCCCCACTCTCTTTGTCCTGCACCACCTCCCTCTCTCTTTGTCCTGCACCAGCTTCCCTCTCTCTTTGTCCTGCACCTCCTCCCCTCTCTCTTTGTCCTGCACCACCTTCCCTCTCTTTGTCCTGCACCACCTTCCCTCTCTCTTTGTCCTGCACCTCCTCCCCTCTCTCTTTGTCCTGCACCACCTTCCCTCTCTCTTTGTCCTGCACCTCCTTCCCTCTCTCTTTGTCCTGCACCTCCTTCCCTCTCTCTTTGTCCTGCACCACCTTCCCACTCTCTTTGTCCTGCACCACCTTCCCACTCCCCCCTCTCTCCTCCACAACCAACTCTTCTCCCGGTTATTTTTTCTCCACCTCTTCGGCCATCTGCAGCACCCCAGCTGCCCTGCTGAATTACAGGGCTCAGAGTCTCCACCTCCACAGATGGCTCTCTACAGTGGTCTGCCTAAACAAATTACTGTGTACACCCCTGACCCACTTCACCTTGAAATACACCTCTACTGTTCCAGTTCCGTGTGCATGTGTGTGTGTGGAGAGAGCACTGTTACCGTTCCTAGACTAGAGGAGGAACACAGACCACTTTTGAACATCAGGTAATTCAACCTTCAGTAAAGATGCAGAGGCGAGGGGAGTGTGTGTGTGAGGGGAGGTGAGAGAGAGGAAGGTGAGCGCTGGCTGGCTTCTCTTACATGATACATTATGTATGGTAGCTTTTATACACACACACACACATACATCCAAGTAGATCTATAAGGGGATCACAGTCTTTCCCACAGAACTAACAAGGACACTAGTTCCCACAGTACTAACAAGGACACTATTTCCCACAGTACTAACAAGGACACTAACAGTACTAACAAGGACACTATTTCCCACAGTACTAACAAGGACACTATTTCCCACAGTACTAACAAGGACACTAGTTCCCACAGTACTAACAAGGACACTAGTTCCCACAGTACTAACAAGGACACTAGTTCCCACAGAACTAACAAGGACACTATTTCCCACAGTACTAACAAGGACACTATTTTCCACAGTACTAACAAGGACACTATTTCCCACAGAACTAACAAGGACACTATTTCCCACAGTACTAACAAGGACACTATTTCCCACAGAACTAACAAGGACACTATTTCCCACAGTACTAACAAGGATACTATTTCCCACAGTACTAACAAGGACACTAGTTCCCACAGAACTAACAAGGACACTATTTCCCACAGTACTAACAAGGACACTATTTTCCACAGTACTAACAAGGACACTATTTCCCACAGAACTAACAAGGACACTATTTCCCACAGTACTAACAAGGACACTATTTCCCACAGAACTAACAAGGACACTATTTCCCACAGTACTAACAAGGATACTATTTCCCACAGTACTAACAAGGACACTAGTTCCCACAGTACTAACATGGACACTAGTTCCCACAGTACTAACAAGGACACTAGTTCCCACAGTACTAACAAGGACACTAGTTCCCACAGAACTAACATGGACACTATTTCCCACAGTACTAACAAGGACACTATTTCCCACAGTACTAACAAGGACACTATTTCCCACAGTACTAACAAGGACACTAGTTCCCACAGTACTAACAAGGACACTATTTCCCACAGAACTAACAAGGACACTATTTCCCACAGTACTAACAAGGACACTATTTCCCACAGTACTAACAAGGACACTATTTCCCACAGTACTAACAAGGACACTAGTTCCCACAGAACTAACATGGACACTATTTCCCACAGTACTAACAAGGACACTAGTTCCCACAGTACTAACAAGGACACTAGTTCCCACAGTACTAACAAGGACACTAGTTCCCACAGTACTAACAAGGACACTAGTTCCCACAGTACTAACAAGGACACTATTTCCCACAGTACTAACAAGGACACTATTTCCCACAGAACTAACAAGGACACTAGTTCCCACAGTACTAACAAGGACACTATTTCCCACAGTACTAACAAGGACACTATTTCCCACAGAACTAACAAGGACACTATTTCCCACAGTACTAACAAGGACACTAGTTCCCACAGTACTAACAAGGACACTAGTTCCCACAGTACTAACAAGGACACTAGTTCCCACAGTACTAACAAGGACACTATTTCCCACAGTACTAACAAGGACACTATTTCCCACAGAACTAACAAGGACACTATTTCCCACAGTACTAACAAGGACACTATTTCCCACAGAACTAACAAGGACACTATTTCCCACAGTACTAACAAGGACACTATTTCCCACAGTACTAACAAGGACACTAGTTCCCACAGTACTAACATGGACACTAGTTCCCACAGTACTAACAAGGACACTAGTTCCCACAGTACTAACAAGGACACTAGTTCCCACAGTACTAACAAGGACACTATTTCCCACAGTACTAACAAGGACACTATTTCCCACAGTACTAACAAGGACACTATTTCCCACAGTACTAACAAGGACACTAGTTCCCACAGTACTAACAAGGACACTATTTCCCACAGAACTAACAAGGACACTATTTCCCACAGTACTAACAAGGACACTATTTCCCACAGTACTAACAAGGACACTATTTCCCACAGTACTAACAAGGACATTATTTCCCACAGTACTAACGAGGACACTGGTTCCCACAGTACTAACAAGGACACTATTTCCCACAGTACTAACAATGACACTATTTCCCACAGAACTAACAAGGACACTATTTCCCACAGAACTAACAAGGACACTATTTCCCACAGTACTAACAAGGACACTATTTCCCACAGTACTAACAAGGACACTATTTCCCACAGTACTAACAAGGACACTAGTTCCCACAGAACTAACATGGACACTATTTCCCACAGTACTAACAAGGACACTATTTCCCACACTACTAACAAGGACACTAGTTCCCACACTACTAACAAGGACACTAGTTCCCACAGAACTAACATGGACACTATTTCCCACAGAACTAAGGACACTATTTCCCACAGTACTAACAAGGACACTATTTCCCACAGTACTAACAAGGACACTATTTCCCACAGTACTAACAAGGACATTATTTCCCACAGTACTAACAAGGACACTATTTCCCACAGTACTAACAAGGACACTATTTCCCACAGAACTAACAAGGACACTATTTCCCACAGAACTAACAAGGACACTATTTCCCACAGTACTAACAAGGACACTATTTCCCACAGTACTAACAAGGACACTAGTTCCCACACTACTAACAAGGACACTAGTTCCCACAGAACTAACATGGACACTATTTCCCACAGAACTAACAAGGACACTATTTCCCACAGTACTAACAAGGACACTATTTCCCACAGCGCTAACAAGGACACTATTTCCCACAGTACTAACAAGGACATTATTTCCCACAGTACTAACAAGGACACTATTTCCCACAGTACTAACAAGGAAACTATTTCCCACAGAACTAACAAGGACACTATTTCCCACAGTACTAACAAGGACATTATTTCCCACAGTACTAACAAGGACACTATTTCCCACAGTACTAACAAGGACACTATTTCCCACAGAACTAACAAGGACACTATTTCCCACAGAACTAACAAGGACACTATTTCCCACAGTACTAACAAGGATACTATTTCCCACAGTACTAACAAGGACACTAGTTCCCACAGTACTAACATGGACAGTAGTTCCCACAGTACTAACAAGGACACTAGTTCCCACAGTACTAACAAGGACACTAGTTCCCACAGTACTAACATGGACAGTAGTTCCCACAGTACTAACAAGGACACTAGTTCCCACAGTACTAACAAGGACACTAGTTCCCACAGAACTAACATGGACACTATTTCCCACAGTACTAACAAGGACACTATTTCCCACAGTACTAACAAGGACACTATTTCCCACAGTACTAACAAGGACACTAGTTCCCACAGTACTAACAAGGACACTATTTCCCACAGAACTAACAAGGACACTATTTCCCACAGTACTAACAAGGACACTATTTCCCACAGTACTAACAAGGACACTATTTCCCACAGTACTAACAAGGACACTAGTTCCCACAGAACTAACATGGACACTATTTCCCACAGTACTAACAAGGACACTAGTTCCCACAGTACTAACAAGGACACTAGTTCCCACAGTACTAACAAGGACACTAGTTCCCACAGTACTAACAAGGACACTAGTTCCCACAGTACTAACAAGGACACTATTTCCCACAGTACTAACAAGGACACTATTTCCCACAGAACTAACAAGGACACTAGTTCCCACAGTACTAACAAGGACACTATTTCCCACAGTACTAACAAGGACACTATTTCCCACAGAACTAACAAGGACACTATTTCCCACAGTACTAACAAGGACACTAGTTCCCACAGTACTAACAAGGACACTAGTTCCCACAGTACTAACAAGGACACTAGTTCCCACAGTACTAACAAGGACACTATTTCCCACAGTACTAACAAGGACACTATTTCCCACAGAACTAACAAGGACACTATTTCCCACAGTACTAACAAGGACAATATTTCCCACAGAACTAACAAGGACACTATTTCCCACAGTACTAACAAGGACAATATTTCCCACAGAACTAACAAGGACACTATTTCCCACAGTACTAACAAGGATACTATTTCCCACAGTACTAACAAGGACACTAGTTCCCACAGAACTAACATGGACACTATTTCCAACAGTACTAACAAGGACACTATTTCCCACAGTACTAACAAGGACACTAGTTCCCACAGTACTAACAAGGACACTATTTCCCACAGAACTAACAAGGACACTATTTCCCACAGTACTAACAAGGACACTATTTCCCACAGTACTAACAAGGACACTATTTCCCACAGTACTAACAAGGACACTAGTTCCCACAGAACTAACATGGACACTATTTCCCACAGTACTAACAAGGACATTATTTCCCACAGTACTAACAAGGACACTATTTCCCACAGTACTAACAAGGACACTATTTCCCACAGTACTAACAAGGACACTATTTCCCACAGTACTAACAAGGACACTAGTTCCCACAGAACTAACATGGACACTATTTCCCACAGTACTAACAAGGACATTATTTCCCACAGTACTAACGAGGACACTGGTTCCCACAGTACTAACGAGGACACTATTTCCCACAGTACTAACAATGACACTATTTCCCACAGTACTAACAATGACACTATTTCCCACAGTACTAACAAGGACACTAGTTCCCACAGTACTAACAAGGACACTAGTTCCCACAGAACTAACATGGACACTATTTCCCGCAGTACTAACAAGGACACTAGTTCCCACAGTACTAACAAGGACACTAGTTCCCACAGTACTAACAAGGACACTAGTTCCCACAGTACTAACAAGGACACTAGTTCCCACAGTACTAACAAGGACACTATTTCCCACAGTACTAACAAGGACACTATTTCCCACAGAACTAACAAGGACACTAGTTCCCACAGTACTAACAAGGACACTATTTCCCACAGTACTAACAAGGACACTATTTCCCACAGAACTAACAAGGACACTATTTCCCACAGTACTAACAAGGACACTAGTTCCCACAGTACTAACAAGGACACTAGTTCCCACAGTACTAACAAGGACACTATTTCCCACAGTACTAACAAGGACACTATTTCCCACAGAACTAACAAGGACACTATTTCCCACAGTACTAACAAGGACAATATTTCCCACAGAACTAACAAGGACACTATTTCCCACAGTACTAACAAGGATACTATTTCCCACAGTACTAACAAGGACACTAGTTCCCACAGTACTAACATGGACACTAGTTCCCACAGTACTAACAAGGACACTAGTTCCCACAGTACTAACAAGGACACTAGTTCCCACAGAACTAACATGGACACTATTTCCCACAGTACAAACAAGGACACTATTTCCCACAGTACTAACAAGGACACTATTTCCCACAGTACTAACAAGGACACTAGTTCCCACAGCACTAACAAGGACACTATTTCCCACAGAACTAACAAGGACACTATTTCCCACAGTACTAACAAGGACACTATTTCCCACAGTACTAACAAGGACACTATTTCCCACAGTACTAACAAGGACATTATTTCCCACAGTACTAACGAGGACACTGGTTCCCACAGTACTAACAAGGACACTATTTCCCACAGTACTAACAATGACACTATTTCCCACAGAACTAACAAGGACACTATTTCCCACAGAACTAACGAGGACACTATTTCCCACAGTACTAACAAGGACACTATTTCCCACAGTACTAACAAGGACACTATTTCCCACAGTACTAACAAGGACACTAGTTCCCACAGAACTAACATGGACACTATTTCCCACAGTACTAACAAGGACACTATTTCCCACACTACTAACAAGGACACTAGTTCCCACACTACTAACAAGGACACTAGTTCCCACAGAACTAACATGGACACTATTTCCCACAGAACTAAGGACACTATTTCCCACAGTACTAACAAGGACACTATTTCCCACAGTACTAACAAGGACACTATTTCCCACAGTACTAACAAGGACATTATTTCCCACAGTACTAACAAGGACACTATTTCCCACAGTACTAACAAGGACACTATTTCCCACAGAACTAACAAGGACACTATTTCCCACAGAACTAACAAGGACACTATTTCCCACAGTACTAACAAGGACACTATTTCCCACAGTACTAACAAGGACACTAGTTCCCACACTACTAACAAGGACACTAGTTCCCACAGAACTAACATGGACACTATTTCCCACAGAACTAACAAGGACACTATTTCCCACAGTACTAACAAGGACACTATTTCCCACAGTACTAACAAGGACATTATTTCCCACAGTACTAACAAGGACACTATTTCCCACAGTACTAACAAGGACACTATTTCCCACAGAACTAACAAGGACACTATTTCCCACAGTACTAACAAGGACATTATTTCCCACAGTACTAACAAGGACACTTTTTCCCACAGTACTAACAAGGACACTATTTCCCACAGAACTAACAAGGACACTATTTCCCACAGAACTAACAAGGACACTATTTCCCACAGTACTAACAAGGATACTATTTCCCACAGTACTAACAAGGACACTAGTTCCCACAGTACTAACATGGACAGTAGTTCCCACAGTACTAACAAGGACACTAGTTCCCACAGTACTAACAAGGACACTAGTTCCCACAGTACTAACATGGACAGTAGTTCCCACAGTACTAACAAGGACACTAGTTCCCACAGTACTAACAAGGACACTAGTTCCCACAGAACTAACATGGACACTATTTCCCACAGTACTAACAAGGACACTATTTCCCACAGTACTAACAAGGACACTATTTCCCACAGTACTAACAAGGACACTAGTTCCCACAGAACTAACATGGACACTATTTCCCACAGTACTAACAAGGACACTATTTCCCACAGTACTAACAAGGACACTATTTCCCACAGTACTAACAAGGACACTAGTTCCCACAGAACTAACATGGACACTATTTCCCACAGTACTAACAAGGACACTATTTCCCACAGTACTAACAAGGACACTATTTCCCACAGTACTAACAAGGACACTAGTTCCCACAGAACTAACATGGACACTATTTCCCACAGTACTAACAAGGACACTAGTTCCCACAGTACTAACAAGGACACTAGTTCCCACAGTACTAACAAGGACACTAGTTCCCACAGTACTAACAAGGACACTAGTTCCCACAGTACTAACAAGGACACTATTTCCCACAGTACTAACAAGGACACTATTTCCCACAGAACTAACAAGGACACTAGTTCCCACAGTACTAACAAGGACACTATTTCCCACAGTACTAACAAGGACACTATTTCCCACAGAACTAACAAGGACACTATTTCCCACAGTACTAACAAGGACACTAGTTCCCACAGTACTAACAAGGACACTAGTTCCCACAGTACTAACAAGGACACTAGTTCCCACAGTACTAACAAGGACACTATTTCCCACAGTACTAACAAGGACACTATTTCCCACAGAACTAACAAGGACACTATTTCCCACAGTACTAACAAGGACAATATTTCCCACAGAACTAACAAGGACACTATTTCCCACAGTACTAACAAGGACAATATTTCCCACAGAACTAACAAGGACACTATTTCCCACAGTACTAACAAGGATACTATTTCCCACAGTACTAACAAGGACACTAGTTCCCACAGTACTAACATGGACAGTAGTTCCCACAGTACTAACAAGGACACTAGTTCCCACAGTACTAACAAGGACACTAGTTCCCACAGTACTAACATGGACAGTAGTTCCCACAGTACTAACAAGGACACTAGTTCCCACAGTACTAACAAGGACACTAGTTCCCACAGAACTAACATGGACACTATTTCCCACAGTACTAACAAGGACACTATTTCCCACAGTACTAACAAGGACACTATTTCCCACAGTACTAACAAGGACACTAGTTCCCACAGTACTAACAAGGACACTATTTCCCACAGAACTAACAAGGACACTATTTCCCACAGTACTAACAAGGACACTATTTCCCACAGTACTAACAAGGACACTATTTCCCACAGTACTAACAAGGACACTAGTTCCCACAGAACTAACATGGACACTATTTCCCACAGTACTAACAAGGACACTAGTTCCCACAGTACTAACAAGGACACTAGTTCCCACAGTACTAACAAGGACACTAGTTCCCACAGTACTAACAAGGACACTAGTTCCCACAGTACTAACAAGGACACTATTTCCCACAGTACTAACAAGGACACTATTTCCCACAGAACTAACAAGGACACTAGTTCCCACAGTACTAACAAGGACACTATTTCCCACAGTACTAACAAGGACACTATTTCCCACAGAACTAACAAGGACACTATTTCCCACAGTACTAACAAGGACACTAGTTCCCACAGTACTAACAAGGACACTAGTTCCCACAGTACTAACAAGGACACTATTTCCCACAGTACTAACAAGGACACTATTTCCCACAGAACTAACAAGGACACTATTTCCCACAGAACTAACAGGACACTATTTCCCACAGTACTAACAAGGACACTAGTTCCCACAGTACTAACAAGGACACTAGTTCCCACAGTACTAACAAGGACACTATTTCCCACAGTACTAACAAGGACACTATTTCCCACAGAACTAACAAGGACACTATTTCCCACAGTACTAACAAGGACAATATTTCCCACAGAACTAACAAGGACACTATTTCCCACAGTACTAACAAGGACAATATTTCCCACAGAACTAACAAGGACACTATTTCCCACAGTACTAACAAGGATACTATTTCCCACAGTACTAACAAGGACACTAGTTCCCACAGAACTAACATGGACACTATTTCCAACAGTACTAACAAGGACACTATTTCCCACAGTACTAACAAGGACACTAGTTCCCACAGTACTAACAAGGACACTATTTCCCACAGAACTAACAAGGACACTATTTCCCACAGTACTAACAAGGACACTATTTCCCACAGTACTAACAAGGACACTATTTCCCACAGTACTAACAAGGACACTAGTTCCCACAGAACTAACATGGACACTATTTCCCACAGTACTAACAAGGACATTATTTCCCACAGTACTAACAAGGACACTATTTCCCACAGTACTAACAAGGACACTATTTCCCACAGAACTAACAAGGACAATATTTCCCACAGAACTAACAAGGACACTAGTTCCCACAGAACTAACATGGACACTATTTCCCACAGTACTAACAAGGACATTATTTCCCACAGTACTAACGAGGACACTGGTTCCCACAGTACTAACGAGGACACTATTTCCCACAGTACTAACAATGACACTATTTCCCACAGTACTAACAATGACACTATTTCCCACAGTACTAACAAGGACACTAGTTCCCACAGTACTAACAAGGACACTAGTTCCCACAGAACTAACATGGACACTATTTCCCGCAGTACTAACAAGGACACTAGTTCCCACAGTACTAACAAGGACACTAGTTCCCACAGTACTAACAAGGACACTAGTTCCCACAGTACTAACAAGGACACTAGTTCCCACAGTACTAACAAGGACACTATTTCCCACAGTACTAACAAGGACACTATTTCCCACAGAACTAACAAGGACACTAGTTCCCACAGTACTAACAAGGACACTATTTCCCACAGTACTAACAAGGACACTATTTCCCACAGAACTAACAAGGACACTATTTCCCACAGTACTAACAAGGACACTAGTTCCCACAGTACTAACAAGGACACTAGTTCCCACAGTACTAACAAGGACACTATTTCCCACAGTACTAACAAGGACACTATTTCCCACAGAACTAACAAGGACACTATTTCCCACAGTACTAACAAGGACAATATTTCCCACAGAACTAACAAGGACACTATTTCCCACAGTACTAACAAGGATACTATTTCCCACAGTACTAACAAGGACACTAGTTCCCACAGTACTAACATGGACACTAGTTCCCACAGTACTAACAAGGACACTAGTTCCCACAGTACTAACAAGGACACTAGTTCCCACAGAACTAACATGGACACTATTTCCCACAGTACAAACAAGGACACTATTTCCCACAGTACTAACAAGGACACTATTTCCCACAGTACTAACAAGGACACTAGTTCCCACAGCACTAACAAGGACACTATTTCCCACAGAACTAACAAGGACACTATTTCCCACAGTACTAACAAGGACACTATTTCCCACAGTACTAACAAGGACACTATTTCCCACAGTACTAACAAGGACATTATTTCCCACAGTACTAACGAGGACACTGGTTCCCACAGTACTAACAAGGACACTATTTCCCACAGTACTAACAATGACACTATTTCCCACAGAACTAACAAGGACACTATTTCCCACAGAACTAACGAGGACACTATTTCCCACAGTACTAACAAGGACACTATTTCCCACAGTACTAACAAGGACACTATTTCCCACAGTACTAACAAGGACACTAGTTCCCACAGAACTAACATGGACACTATTTCCCACAGTACTAACAAGGACACTATTTCCCACACTACTAACAAGGACACTAGTTCCCACACTACTAACAAGGACACTAGTTCCCACAGAACTAACATGGACACTATTTCCCACAGAACTAAGGACACTATTTCCCACAGTACTAACAAGGACACTATTTCCCACAGTACTAACAAGGACACTATTTCCCACAGTACTAACAAGGACATTATTTCCACAGTACTAACAAGGACACTATTTCCCACAGTACTAACAAGGACACTATTTCCCACAGAACTAACAAGGACACTATTTCCCACAGAACTAACAAGGACACTATTTCCCACAGTACTAACAAGGACACTATTTCCCACAGTACTAACAAGGACACTAGTTCCCACACTACTAACAAGGACACTAGTTCCCACAGAACTAACATGGACACTATTTCCCACAGAACTAACAAGGACACTATTTCCCACAGTACTAACAAGGACACTATTTCCCACAGTACTAACAAGGACATTATTTCCCACAGTACTAACAAGGACACTATTTCCCACAGTACTAACAAGGACACTATTTCCCACAGAACTAACAAGGACACTATTTCCCACAGTACTAACAAGGACATTATTTCCCACAGTACTAACAAGGACACTTTTTCCCACAGTACTAACAAGGACACTATTTCCCACAGAACTAACAAGGACACTATTTCCCACAGAACTAACAAGGACACTATTTCCCACAGTACTAACAAGGATACTATTTCCCACAGTACTAACAAGGACACTAGTTCCCACAGTACTAACATGGACAGTAGTTCCCACAGTACTAACAAGGACACTAGTTCCCACAGTACTAACAAGGACACTAGTTCCCACAGTACTAACATGGACAGTAGTTCCCACAGTACTAACAAGGACACTAGTTCCCACAGTACTAACAAGGACACTAGTTCCCACAGAACTAACATGGACACTATTTCCCACAGTACTAACAAGGACACTATTTCCCACAGTACTAACAAGGACACTATTTCCCACAGTACTAACAAGGACACTAGTTCCCACAGAACTAACATGGACACTATTTCCCACAGTACTAACAAGGACACTATTTCCCACAGTACTAACAAGGACACTATTTCCCACAGTACTAACAAGGACACTAGTTCCCACAGAACTAACATGGACACTATTTCCCACAGTACTAACAAGGACACTATTTCCCACAGTACTAACAAGGACACTATTTCCCACAGTACTAACAAGGACACTAGTTCCCACAGAACTAACATGGACACTATTTCCCACAGTACTAACAAGGACACTAGTTCCCACAGTACTAACAAGGACACTAGTTCCCACAGTACTAACAAGGACACTAGTTCCCACAGTACTAACAAGGACACTAGTTCCCACAGTACTAACAAGGACACTATTTCCCACAGTACTAACAAGGACACTATTTCCCACAGAACTAACAAGGACACTAGTTCCCACAGTACTAACAAGGACACTATTTCCCACAGTACTAACAAGGACACTATTTCCCACAGAACTAACAAGGACACTATTTCCCACAGTACTAACAAGGACACTAGTTCCCACAGTACTAACAAGGACACTAGTTCCCACAGTACTAACAAGGACACTAGTTCCCACAGTACTAACAAGGACACTATTTCCCACAGTACTAACAAGGACACTATTTCCCACAGAACTAACAAGGACACTATTTCCCACAGTACTAACAAGGACAATATTTCCCACAGAACTAACAAGGACACTATTTCCCACAGTACTAACAAGGACAATATTTCCCACAGAACTAACAAGGACACTATTTCCCACAGTACTAACAAGGATACTATTTCCCACAGTACTAACAAGGACACTAGTTCCCACAGTACTAACATGGACAGTAGTTCCCACAGTACTAACAAGGACACTAGTTCCCACAGTACTAACAAGGACACTAGTTCCCACAGTACTAACATGGACAGTAGTTCCCACAGTACTAACAAGGACACTAGTTCCCACAGTACTAACAAGGACACTAGTTCCCACAGAACTAACATGGACACTATTTCCCACAGTACTAACAAGGACACTATTTCCCACAGTACTAACAAGGACACTATTTCCCACAGTACTAACAAGGACACTAGTTCCCACAGTACTAACAAGGACACTATTTCCCACAGAACTAACAAGGACACTATTTCCCACAGTACTAACAAGGACACTATTTCCCACAGTACTAACAAGGACACTATTTCCCACAGTACTAACAAGGACACTAGTTCCCACAGAACTAACATGGACACTATTTCCCACAGTACTAACAAGGACACTAGTTCCCACAGTACTAACAAGGACACTAGTTCCCACAGTACTAACAAGGACACTAGTTCCCACAGTACTAACAAGGACACTAGTTCCCACAGTACTAACAAGGACACTATTTCCCACAGTACTAACAAGGACACTATTTCCCACAGAACTAACAAGGACACTAGTTCCCACAGTACTAACAAGGACACTATTTCCCACAGTACTAACAAGGACACTATTTCCCACAGAACTAACAAGGACACTATTTCCCACAGTACTAACAAGGACACTAGTTCCCACAGTACTAACAAGGACACTAGTTCCCACAGTACTAACAAGGACACTAGTTCCCACAGTACTAACAAGGACACTATTTCCCACAGTACTAACAAGGACACTATTTCCACAGAACTAACAAGGACACTATTTCCCACAGTACTAACAAGGACAATATTTCCCACAGAACTAACAAGGACACTATTTCCCACAGTACTAACAAGGACAATATTTCCCACAGAACTAACAAGGACACTATTTCCCACAGTACTAACAAGGATACTATTTCCCACAGTACTAACAAGGACACTAGTTCCCACAGTACTAACATGGACACTAGTTCCCACAGTACTAACAAGGACACTAGTTCCCACAGTACTAACAAGGACACTAGTTCCCACAGAACTAACATGGACACTATTTCCCACAGTACTAACAAGGACACTATTTCCCACAGTACTAACAAGGACACTAGTTCCCACAGTACTAACAAGGACACTATTTCCCACAGAACTAACAAGGACACTATTTCCCACAGTACTAACAAGGACACTATTTCCCACAGTACTAACAAGGACACTATTTCCCACAGTACTAACAAGGACACTAGTTCCCACAGAACTAACATGGACACTATTTCCCACAGTACTAACAAGGACATTATTTCCCACAGTACTAACGAGGACACTGGTTCCCACAGTACTAACGAGGACACTATTTCCCACAGTACTAACAATGACACTATTTCCCACAGTACTAACAATGACACTATTTCCCACAGAACTAACAAGGACACTATTTCCCACAGAACTAACAAGGACACTATTTCCCACAGTACTAACAAGGACACTATTTCCCACAGTACTAACAAGGACACTAGTTCCCACAGAACTAACATGGACACTATTTCCCACAGTACTAACAAGGACACTATTTCCCACACTACTAACAAGGACACTAGTTCCCACACTACTAACAAGGACACTAGTTCCCACAGAACTAACATGGACACTATTTCCCACAGAACTAACAAGGACACTATTTCCCACAGTACTAACAAGGACACTATTTCCCACAGTACTAACAAGGACACTATTTCCCACAGTACTAACAAGGACACTATTTCCCACAGAACTAACAAGGACACTATTTCCCACAGAACTAACAAGGACACTATTTCCCACAGTACTAACAAGGACACTATTTCCCACAGTACTAACGAGGACACTAGTTCCCACACTACTAACAAGGACACTAGTTCCCACAGAACTAACATGGACACTATTTCCCACAGAACTAACAAGGACACTATTTCCCACAGTACTAACAAGGACACTATTTCCCACAGTACTAACAAGGACACTATTTCCCACAGTACTAACAAGGACATTATTTCCACAGTACTAACAAGGACACTATTTCCCACAGTACTAACAAGGACACTATTTCCCACAGAACTAACAAGGACACTATTTCCCACAGTACTAACAAGGACATTATTTCCCACAGTACTAACAAGGACACTATTTCCCACAGTACTAACAAGGACACTATTTCCCACAGAACTAACAAGGACACTATTTCCCACAGTACTAAACAAGGACACTATTTCCCACAGTACTAACAAGGACACTATTTCCCACAGTACTAACAAGGACACTATTTCCCACAGTACTAACAAGGACACTATT